>NC_143584.1:78161599-78321209 GCF_048544385.1 Mastigoproctus giganteus | reverse complement strand
GATCTACAAGGTTTCCCATAAATTTTATGAAGATGGGCAGACTTCACTGACTTAGTGTAGATGATCCTATAAAAGCTCTATTGGGTTCATGCCTTTGGGGTGGCCACTCCTGTTGCGCAGTTTCTAGAGTCTCTGCACAGGTTATGCCTGTGCCCCGGATCATTGTCTTATTGTAGTACAAAATATTTTCCACAAAGTCCAGAGGATACTGCATTATGTTCAAGAATGTTTTATAGGTCTTTTCTTAAAATTCCTTCAGTTCCAACGATGTCATCCACTCTAGACAAACAGAAGCAACCCCAGATCATGATGGATCCATGAGTCAAGCATGGTGATCCCAGATCACCATGCTTGACTATAGGCACTAAATGTGGTACCATTTTTATTTCAAATTTAGTTTCATCCATCCACAGTACCTTTTTTCACTCTTCAGTTGCCCAATGTTGATGTTTCTTAGCCCAAGCCAACAATTTCTTTTGATTTTCTGGTTTTCATAAGGCTTTTTGAACTGCTACACGACCAGCAAGTCTTGTTTAAGACGAAGAGTTACAGTGGATGTAGATATGGAAATTTCTCTGTTCCTGTTGAACTGAGCTTGGAATTCGGGCAGTAAGTTGTCAGTTGTGTTTAGAAATCGGTGTTATGGTCTTATCTTCTGCTTCTGTTGTTACATACAGTTGTCCTGATCATGGTTTGTCCTTTAAACTGCCAGGCTCGTTGAAATATTGAATGTTAGTTTGTCCTCCTTTAAATGAAACACCGAGTTTTTCTCCAGTACTTCTCATGGAATAACTTTCTTTATACAAAGTAATAATAGCACTTCTTTTTTTCAACAATCAATTTCTTATTTATTGCCATGTTTATCATGAAACACTTTCTGAATGATGGGTGTTTGATTTTATAAGTTACAACTTAGTCGTTAATTTATATTATTGCAAAACACTTCAGTATGAATCTACAAACTTCTATAATATTGAATCAATACTCCAACTTCCTGAAACATTCTTGAAATTTCTTAAATATTACTTCAGTTTTTGATTTTTATACATAACGGTAAATATTTTAATAAAAATTGGTAAACAAGTTGGTCCTGATGATCATCGAATTATGACCACTTCATTATATCACATTGAGCCACCATTCACACAGATAACAGCTGTTATTTGTCTAGGCATTGACTGCACTAGATGTCAAGGTATCCATGGGAATCTGTAGTCATGCCACTTGAAACTCTTTCCATAGTGTTGGAATAGATGACAGTTGCATGCCCATATACCTCATTTGCTTGACTGTGAAAAATGATTCGCCTGACTTCAACAACGAATTGTACGCCCCATGGGTGTTCAATTTGTTGAGGTTAGGCGAATTTGGAGGCCAATCAAGGTGGGTGTATATCTTCACTGTGTTCCTCGAGCTACTTTTGCACATTGTAGTCCTGATGATAGTGCATTATCGTTGTGGAAGATCCCGTTTTTGTCCAGAATTAAAAATGCAATGTGGCAGGGTGCACATGGTCTCACCAGTAGACCACCAGTGAAATGTTGGTCTATACACACAAGGGGTCCTAGTTCTTGACAGTAAAACATGTCCCATATGAAGCAGCCACTGTCACCTGCTTGAATAGTGTAGAGTGTGTTTAGTGTCAAACGGCACTAGGGGTTTTCCCCATCTCCGCGTGCTATACATTGTGGGCGTGAAACCGGACACTATCAATGCCAGAAGTTTAAAAGTCTATGGATTTTGTACATGTGTAGTGTCGTGTACCGTTGTTCCTCTGGTCATTTAGCCGCTGGGCCCCTAATGGGAACCAACGTTGTTCAGACTCTGCCTTGTGGAGGCAGACCTCCAGGAAGCAGAGTGTGGACAACGGTTCAATTGTTCAGACACTAGTAATTACAAGTAAGAGAGAGAGTGGTGGGGAGACTGAAGGCTGGGGGAAAAGACAGAAATAAGGGGTCCATAGAGAAAAAAGATGACCCCCAAATCAGTGGAGCAGGTCCATGCCCCACCAGAAGGAAGAGAGGGGCGGCGAGGGGAAGGGAGCCCAGAAGTCATCCCCCCCTCCCGCCTGGGAAGTGGAGGCAAAGGGCCACGCAAGGGAGCATGGCTAAGGGGAAAAAAGTCTCCTCCCCCCTTCCAGGGGTTTGGTAATTAAAAATGAATAGGGTTAGAGCACCCTATTCAGATCGCCCAATAGTATTTGGGAGCAGAGGTGCGATCTGTCCGGTTGTCCCAGTCTGATCCCAGCAGGGATCAGACCAATTATAAGGTCATTCGGGGATAAATTCCATCCGTGCAGTCCAGTGTTTGGAGTTCATCTGTGATTTGTCAGGTCCGTGGTATTAATCTTGAGCAGACTCCTTCGCTGCCTTGGGTCGGGTTCTGCGAGTCCTTTATTATGCTAGTTTAGTCCCAAAAGAAAGTCTTGTGTCTGGGTGAGAGCCAGTTTGGTGGGGTCCAAGCATGGTTAGTTTTGTCGAGGTGCCTGTTCGTGATCCCTATAGATATCAATAAGTGTCCTCCTTCTGGTGAACAGTCCCTGGGCGAATTTTGTCAATTCCTTATACTCCTCTTGCGAGTCCAACAGGTTTGATTCCCTGTCGCGAGGGATGTAAGTCAGTTTTGTCGTCAGGAGGCAGCGGAGATCCTCATAGTTTTCAAAGTTGTACATTATGTGAGACCATGTCTCCACTACCCCACAGACACAGCGGGGATTGTTTACTAATTTAAAACTGTTAAGTTTGGCATTCAGAGCCCCATGACCTGTTAAAAGATACGTAGTGTACAGTCCAGGGTGAAACCATGCTGGTGCTTTTGGGTATAATCTTCCGACATTAGGCAGAAATTTCCTCGTTATTTCCCCTTTTGTGGATTTTGGCCACCTATCCTGCCAGATCTGCTGCAGGTGGGTGGCGAGTTTTGTTTCTCTCTTTTCAGGTTTCTTGTAGGGTCAATGGAGTGGCCCAGGAAGGTGCAGGGAAGCCCTTTTACGAGTTGCTGCACCACGGCACAATGCACCACCTCAAGGTCAAGGGGGAATGCTCCCGCCAGAACCTGCAGAGCATGTGTACTACTCACAGTGCAGCAGGCCCGTGTAATAGGGAGGCGTATTGTTCGCTGGATGGAATCTAGTGTCCGTCTGTTAACTGCAGTAGTTGCTTTCTGTAACCAGACTGGTCACGTGTAACTTATGGCTGGTATAAATGTCGTTTTGTAATAGTCCCAAGGTGTGCCTCTTGAGTCCCGAATCCCTTTTAGCTATTCTTACAACGAGGGCAGATTATCTCCTGATTTTCTCTCGGATATCAAGTGTGGGTTGAAAGATTGGTTCCTGTGCAGTGTTTACAAGGTATTTCATCTCACTGAGTACTTTGATAGTTGTATTTTCTACTTTAATTTGCGGTGGTCTACGGAGATTTAATGTTCCTTTCAGTAGCATTGAGTAGGTTTTTCCCGGTGAGATTTTACGAAAATGGATCTTCATCCAGTCTTGTAGAATTTGAATTGATCGATTTGCCTGGGTTTCCAATTGAAGTCGGTTGTCTGTGGCAACTGTCAGTATCAGGTCATCTGTGAATGCCAGAAACTTATCCAATACCATACTCCAGAGGAGCGGTCCCAGTACCGAGCCCTGGGGGCAGCCACTGTAAACAGGCCTGGTCAGTTTCTTGTACGGAGTCACTACTTGTATTTTTCTCTGGGATAAATATGACTTCATTATTTTGTAAAGGTTGATGAGTGTTTTTGCCTTCCGCAGTCTGGCCAGGACGCTCGGCCACCAGATAGTGTCGAACGCCCCAGCAAAATCGAGCGAAATAACCAAGTACTTCCTATCACAGGCAGCAGCCGAACTCAGGAGGCTGTCGAGAGCATCCACTGTTGAGGTTCCGGGTTTGAACCCAAACTGTGTGGGCATCACGAGATTTGCAGCTTCATAGTGGTGCAGGAGTTGCTTGTGAAGCATCTTTTCAAGGAGTTTTTTTTTTTTTTTTATGAAAACCCCAAACACGAAAGGTATCAAAACCTATAGTACTTAGTACTGTGCATGGGTTGAAGGAGAAGTATTGGGGGAAGGGGAATGCCGGAAACTTTGCTCTAGAGACTAAACATGGGTTTCAACACTTCAAGCCCCCAATAAACAAAGTGGTGGTATTTCACCGGTTGATGAAAGTCATCTACCACCTAGCAACTGGGAGTGGGGCAATTGGCCGGTATGATTCGAGTGGCTTCATAGGATTTCTTAGAATTAATTTGACGTTGGCAATTTTCCAGTCAGTTGGAAAGACTCCAGTCTTCAGGCATGTGTTGAAGAGGTTTAGTAAAGTCTGCGGAGAGATGTCTACTATTTTTTAATAATTTCCAGCTTCAGAAGATCTGGGCCTGGACCTTTTTTATTCCTTATTTGTTGCGCTGCCTGTTGTAGTTCTTCTAGGCAAAAGGTAGTTCCATTTGGTCTGTGTGATATGCTTCGTTTCCATCGCAGGTCTGCAGTTGTTCTGGTAGTTGCGTGTGTGCTGGTTTTTGGAAAATCACATTGAGGATGTTGATGATAGACTGTTCCCAGGTGGTGGCCAATGTGCCCTGCGGAGTGAGGGTGTTCATAACCTCACCCCTGGGCAGCTTATTCGTTGTGACTTTGTACACCACCCCCCAGGGGTCAGCATTTCCAGTCGTGCTGACTAATTTCTCCCAGGCCTTCTGCTTACTTTTTCGTATTAACTCAGTGTATCTGTTTCTCACTGTTGCGTATCTTTGTCTGAGTGCTGTTACTTCCACTTCCAGGTATGTCTTGCCCTTTGGAATTGTTTTCTTGCCTTTATGACTTCTCTTCTGAGGGTCTGGATTTCCCGCGTCCACAAAGGGACTGCACCAGGTGCGGGCAATTTTCGCTTCATTGCAGCCTCACTGGTCGCTATTATGGTCTTGGTAATTTTTCTCTGGATGTCGTCTGGGTCTTCTTGTCGATCTTCTTCAATGCAGTGTTGGCATAAGGTTCGAGTCAGCAGTTCCCCAAAGTCTTCAGTTAGCTTTGTTTACTGCAAAGCGGTTAAGCTTCTGTTTGGCTATTAGTGTTCTATAGAGAGATCGGTTGATTTGGAAGGTAATCCACTCTGTGGCCAGATGTGGTCCAGGAGTCTTGCAGCCACTGACGTGTCCTGCAAGGTTTTCAGTGGCAAGGGTGACGTCAATTGTTGCCTCCCAGTGTTACAAAACGTAGGTAGGTGGTGAAGCCTTTTTAGGACTGTCAAAGGAGAATTCGCCAAGAACTCCTCGAGACACTGCCCATTCTGTCCGGTGTTTGGTTGTGCCAAGCCTGAATAGTGGGCATCATGCACGATGGTCCATGCATTTGTGTTGCTCTTGTCACACATGAAAGCATCCCCCACTACTGTTTAGTGTGTTTTGGGTCATTTGCCATGGAACCCCCATATGTCTTTGTGTGCAGAACATGATCACTTGGGACATTGTATTGTGATGTCGGCTGACGTCACATTGTATTGTGATGTCAGCTGTATAATAATGACCTGCCGTTCTGTGCACTGCAACCTTTGCTCACCATGAACATCTGTCTACCTTGTGTAATCTTTTAGTTTTATTGGCAGAAGGTAGTTTGACCCATTCGACATATTCTTTGTACACCTTAACTATAGTGGGCCATAAGCAACTCACAAGACTTGCTGTTTCTGATATGGAAGCTCCCAATGCATCAGCTGACACAATCATGCCTTTTTGAAACTCCATAATATATTTACCACTTCCCATAACTGCTGCTTTATCACTTTGACTTTCACTACCAGATGCAAATTACCACTGCTCTGGCATACAAAGCTGTTTAGCTTTTTATACTGCGAGCTATGCAGAATAGTCCATTGCAGATGGGATGGTCATAATTCAATGATCACAGAGCGTGTATATGTATATAGAGGAAAGTGGATTTAGGCATTACTGTGTAGAAAAAATCAGATTGATTTTTCTAGTGCACATTCTGTTAAATCTAGGAAGTTTTTAGGCCCAATTCCAATTGCATAGCACCCCCCCCCCCACTTCATTTTTTCCTGAAGAAACATTGCTATGTATTTGAAAAGTAGCTCTAATTATATAGCCCAGTAAACTGACCTTATAATTGGTTCATGCCAAACTAGTTCAGTCTAAACAAGGAGAATTACTGGAGCTGTAAATACATTTCATGTCAGCCTTATTGGGAGAAGATAAGCAATTTTGTCAAGGTGATTCAGTGAGAATTAGTCTTTCTTTCTTTCTTTTTTTTTTTTTATGCATTCAGTTAGGGAGAGCATGTGATTGTCTCATGAACTGATGTAATGATCATGTCACTGAGATGCTTTCTACTTGGCTTACACACAAACATTATTAACGTGGTTTTAAAGGAGATACAAAGTTTTTGACAGGAGATGAAGAATGCCAGAATTGCTGTAGTTTTATGATATTGAGAATTCAATTTATCAAGTCTGCTGTATAAATGAAAGTGTGTTGTGGATTTTTCAGTAATGGAAAGTGAGATTATTTCCATTGCCAGAGGTAGCCCCCCCCCAGATATCTATATGCTGCAAAAGTCTGATTATGTGGTATACATATAATCAGTCACAGCAGGGCCAGATTTTCAGATGTTTTGGATTATTAAGAACTTATAAAAATACTTCATGAAGTCTTTCTCTAAGTTTTCTATAGATGCTATTCATTTTATATTTCCTCTGTAGCCTGATTTGAAAACTGGTACAGATCGACCATCACTAATCTGACAGCGTTTGGACCTGCGTGGTGCCGGATCAGTGAGTTTGCCGTATCATCGGTGGTTATATTAGCACATACAGTTTACCCAACAGCTAACCACCTCATCCTACCTTTAATTAACACGTTGACTGCCAAGTTAGTTTATGAAAAAAATTCCCCAGGAGCCAAAAAATATTTAGCAAATAATTTGATTAGTAATTCTAAAATAAATATTGTAATGTCAGTGTTGTTTTTTTGTTTAAAATATCAAAAAAAGTTTTTTTTTTTTTTTTTTTTTTGATATTTTAAACAAAAATATGTGTCGTATATATGTGGCCCAGTAGGTTATTTCTTGAGAAGCCGTGTCAGGCACATACGTTTGACGCTATTGCGGCATACATATGAAGGTCGTTTGTGATTAGTTTATTGCACGCGCGGCGAGCATTGCAATAAAACTAATTGCGATAAAATAAACTCAAACGTCTCAATAAGTTTGTCAGTATTGTTTGTGAAAACAAGTTCGTTAGCGCACTGTATTATCCATCATATTGTGTTGTGTTTTTCCGCAAGTTTGTACAAGTGTGTTGTAAAAAAAAATGGCTAAAAGAAAATTACTAAAATAAGAGGAACTGAGAGAAATTGCTGGAATTTACAACTAAGCAGAGTTAAACCTCTCACAGACATACCGCTGTCGAGGTTTTTTTCAAAAGTTCAATTTTATCTGTTATGGACAATGTACGGTGTTTGCACTTTTACACCACGAGAAGCACTTCTTTTATGCATTGAAACCACGGCTGGGATTAAATGTGAGCAGGTTATAATAATAAATGCATAAAAATAAGTAGGACTAGCGTGCCAGTGTTTACGAGTTCGTGCCGATAGCTGATGCTGCAACCAACGCCACCAAAACACTAGCGGCAAGTCGGTGCGCCGACCGGTGAAATTTGAAATTACGTTCGCGTAAATTATGTCCGAATTAGTGGTGGAACCGGATTAGTGATGGTCGACCTGTAGTTCAATAACACACACACACATGTTCAAGCCAACGTAGTTGCTAAACAAAATCTGAATTCGATATTGAGTATATTATTGTCAAAATGGTCAGTTGTAATCTTCTTAGACTAGGTGGTGGTGCCAGTGTATAAACAGAATTTACACGATAAAATAAAGAAAATACATAAAACTATAAGGTACAGAATTACTTTATTTTTTAAAAATAAACCGTACAAAATCAGAGCTTCAAAATTATAAAATAGCTAATGCTATTATGCATAATTTAAAACTATATGAATCGGGAGGACTGTTGGCCCTTCCATGTTTTTTGTGACCAGCAGGATTTTTGCGACTCACAGGAGAACAAACTTTTTCTTCATAATGAGTTGCCATGGTATTGCATTACTTTCAAACAAATAGCGTTGAAGAAGGTCAACTACCCATTTTAAAGATGAGACAAGTTTGTTTCAGGACTCACTGGCCCTTTACCAGATAGAGTGGTATTGTTAATTCTAATGCTGCTGTACCATTTAGTACCTTTCAGCAAAATGTGAAATAGTGAGTCAGTAGCAAGGAAAACCATTTAAGTTCTATGAATAGATGTAGTGAAAAGTCCTCGATTTTCACCACGAAGCTTTCTTGTAAACAGATTTTGGAATACTTCCTGCCATCCCACCTGATCATTTGCAGCAATGAAACACTAACCTTTGCAAAGTTTAATTTTACTTTTCTTTTTTACTAGAAAATGATAGTGATGTGTTGCTCATTTTAAATGCAAGTTACTATTTTCAGAATGAAAAGTGGGAAAATGACACTATTAGTTGACAAAAAATTTTTTAAAAGTTTTATTTTAGAAAGTTAAGTACTGGAACACAATTTATTTATTAAAGCATTCACATCTCTGGAAAATGCTACTCTGATTAATTTTTTAATGAACCATTTTTACCATATGAGTAAGAGTGATTCATTACAAAATTAATCAGTGGATAATCACCTTAATATATTAAATGCTAGTCTGGTATAGGCTGCTTTTTTTATATAATTGATTTAGTTTCATTTTAAACAAAGTACTATTCCTTACAGTACAGTATTACATAAATATTTATTTCGTTGGTATGAATACTCAAAGTGAGTTTATATCTTTTATTATCTTTCACAAGGTAATATTTTAGTTGTTTATTCTCACCCATTATCTACTATCCTCAGTTTTGCCGTAACACATTACTGCAAATCTCCCAAAAAAAACTTCCTAATTTAATTCACAAATATGCACACTGCCTGGTCTCCATTCTAATATTAGTAATAAGGTTTATCACTATTCTCAATAGATGGACATCTATATCTATCTACAATCTGCCAAGTCACACCTACTTTTTCTGACAGGAATCTTAATTATCAGTTTCCTCAACCACCACTCATCTGTCCTCATTATCTGCTCTATAATTCTTTGAACTTTAAAAAAAAGTGTTGTACATATGTCTACTCTACTACTAGTCAAAAGACTTCTTAATCTGGAGTTTCCTCTTTATCTTTAGCACAAAATCTCTTTAATTCATTCTACCAAATTCATTTGTCTCTACCACTCTCTTTAGAACTTGACATTCTCCAATCTAACTTTTCTTAAGTGGTCTTCATTAAAATCAAATGAAGATGTATGGATCCAGATGCAAGTTTTCTAGATGTATGGATCCAGATGCAAAAGGTACTGGAGCTTTTACCATTATTAATGACCTTACACAACTTATTCATTTATATACTAGAATACCAGCCAAATAGTCTTGAATTTTCCTTCACAAGTCTTTCAAAATATACAATTCATGTTGGTTGTTCTTCAGTTACCTCAGATCACAAATTGGCGATGGCTTTTCTTAAGTGGTCTTCATTGGTAATCGTTCAGCATTACATTGCAAAATGGGTTGACTGGTGAGATTTCTTTCATTTTGTTTGTTTTTATTATTATTAGCTATATGGTTCAAGGAAGCCTGAGGCTTATGCTGCACCAGCCAAAAAAAAAATTCCCTGAGTGTGAGAGAGAGAGAGAACTAGAAGGGAATCACCAAGAAAGAAGAATGATGATATCAAGCTCAGGACCCTGGGCGTGCCAAGCCTACTGTTATAAATTTGATCCTAATACAGTACAATGCCCTTGTGATCTCTTTTAGTACTCTTTTTCTAATGATCCCACTGTTATCCTATGAAGTGCCATGCATTTTTTAAGGTCACAAGGAGGAATAAACCCAAATATAACCCTCCCTACTCTTGATTTTTGGGTTTACGGAAGGGTTAAAAGAGACTAAATTCTGGGTTTCATTTCTGATTTAGGTGATGTTCATTTCATTTTAAGATTGAAGATTACAAGGTAGAAAGGCCACTCTTTACAGCTCAATGCCTAGCATTTATTGTTGCAGTTGCATGCACCCCCCCCTCCCCTCAGTTTTCATTTTATTTATTTTTTAATATTTAACACTTTGCTTGCTTTCCTTGCTGGTACAATAATCATCTTTTTGTGTATGCATATACTGTATGTTCATCATGGCATCAACAGATTTCATTAATATCATGTTTATAATATTCAAGATATGTTTAGTTCTAATTTTTGTTTGATCCTAATAGTAGTTCTAATCCTTCAAATCAAATTTTTTATTTTGTATGCTATTTTAATTTTAAAAAAATAATAAAATAAGGTTAAAGGTGCAAAAAAGCAAATGTAATACATTAACTGTAAATTCCCACTTATAAATTATTTCTTCATAAAAAAGCAAAATAAAACTGGAAAGTATTTACATATTGTTTGATTCTTAAGGTTTCTTTCCATTCATATCCACTTTTTTTTATGTACATATGTCTGCTGTGCATCAGGAAACATGATGAACAGCTGCTTTCTTGTTTCATTGGTTATTGTTATCAATTAAGCTGGGTCCACAAGTGATTACAATAAGCAGCATCCACTACATTGATGAAATATGAAAAATGGTTCCCAAAAGTGGAGGAACCCAGATATAGAAGTAGCCCCTAGAAAACACTAACAGGAGTTTACTGTATTAGCGCACAAAACTGAAACTCGTTCTTCTAGGGATGGAAGCCTTTATTCTTCATTTCAGCTTGAACTTGTCAGATCTGCTGTATTGAATTATCTTTTCATGCTTTTTTCTAGTCTTCAATATGGCAAATTTAACAAATTCGAAACAGCTGTTTTGGGCTGTAAAGGTTCATGGGACTTCAATAATAGCAGGTCCTTTCTACTGACTCTTCTTCTAACAGACAAACATTTAAATAAGTATTCTTTATTCTATGCTTAAGGTACATCACCATTAACAAAAACAAAGGATATCGTTTGACCGTTCATATCCCACCTTATGCCAAGATGAAATGGAGAATTTCAAGAGGCAACAAACCAATAGATAAGCCTTAGCAATTATTCTACTTAATGGTTTCTGATTGATGAAACTTGGTTAAAGTAATCCAACTACTAAGCCACCAGAAATAATTTTAAGATGAACTAATCACACATTAAGAAATCATTACAAAGCATAAAATCTTTAATAATTTTGTCATAGTATAGGGTTTTAAAGTGTTTAATTCTTTCAATTTACTTTAAAAATTTGTGTAACTTAATTATGTTGTATACTTCTTGTGTAAATATCAGTTACTTGTAGACTGAGTTTGTCCCTCCTCATATCAACTTCCATATCTGCCAATCAAAATTTAAAATTACAACCAATGAGTTCAATATACTTGTTTCTTAACAGTGCCTAAGCTATCTCAATTGAAGGGTGCCTCTGTGGGCAGGAGCAGCGGTGGGTAGCACACGCTTCTTGATTAGACCAGGGTTCGAGCCAGTGACCACCAAATATGGAGGATGCGGAAAGGTCAGGGAATGACCACCGCATATCCCCAGAGCAATATGGCCTTAGTTGCTAATGTTCCTAAAAACCAAATAACATAACATCTCAATTGATTTTGAACATCTAATGCTTCTATAGTTTTTAGATAAGTAATTTGTCAATTTCTTTAACCCAAATAATTTATAATAATGTTATTTGTAATCTCATTTTTAAGAGCAGTTTGGTTGGCTGTTTAAGCATGTATTTCTTTCAGTAACATTAACAATCATTCTAATTGTCTTATCCTGTTTTTCAATGCACAAATAAAATACTTGATTATTACAGGCTTGATGAAAGACTTGCAGTCCTGTCTTGAAAGAGATCATTTTAGTCTTTAAGAGTTGTTTTTTCACTAAGAGTTAGTGTTTTCAATAAAATTCTTAAAATGATCAAGTGGCATAAGTGCATACATTTTATTATTATTAATCTTTAAGATGGTAATGCTCTTGTACCAAGTTATTAGACAAGAACCATTATTGAACAGCTTTGGCATCAACCTAGGTGGTAGATGACTATCACCAACTGGTGCAATACCACCACTCTATTTATTGGAGGTTTGAAGTGGTGGAACCCATGTTTAGTCTCCAGAGCAAAGCTCTGGAACCCCCCCATGTCTTCCATCATGTGATATGATTGATGCCTTTTGAGGTTATGATGGGAATCATGGCAAGATCCAATCTTCCTTACATTTCGAGAGTGCAGCTCTAAAATAGTGTTCGCAGGCCAGCTGCTAGATAGTCCAAGAGATGGAATCTATTGGTATCTCTCTCTATGAAACTTCCAGATTAGATGATGTATAATCTTGCTGCCTCTTCTCTGCAAGACAGTGACTGGAGGGGGTCTGAGTAGTGTGTATGTAGGGGGCATTGTTGAGGTCAAGTTATGTTAAGGGGCTGGGTCTATATATCTACTGTATGTACACCATATCCAAAAATTTCATTACTTCATACATTAGGTTCTCCCCACCTTTTCTTACAACTGAATACTTTATAAATCCCGGGGGCTCACATCTGGTGAGTATGGGCTTGGCACACCCAGGGTCCTGAGCTGGATATCATCATTCTTCTCTTTCCTGGTGATTCCCTTCTACTTTTGACTCTCTCTCTCTCTCTCTCTCTCTCTCAGGGTTACTCGGGAACTTTTTTTTTTTTTTTTTTTTCCTGGTGCAGCATAAGCCTCAGGCTTCCTTGCATCATATGGATATTAATAATAATAATAATAAATAGTCAAACTAATAGAATAAACTTATCTGCAAAAAGATCTAAACTTCCCAAACACTTCCTCATTCATTTCACAAATAAACATGATCTCAGTTCCAATCTGAATGATGTCCATTTCCACTTACAGTCTGCCAAGGTCAATGTACTTTTTCTGCCAGAATCCCAATTATTGCTTGATTCAATTGCCCATCTCAGTTTTCTTAAAATATTCATGATTCCTTTCACTTGAAAGGTGGTACACTTGTACATACATCTGCTGTGACATTCCCTGTAAGAGCCTTAGCAATTTGGAATCTGAATCTCCTCTTTTCGATTTTCTCTGGTTTAAAATCTCTCTATGCCATTCTGTCAAATTCATCTTGCTTTTATCATTCTCCCCACTCCACTAATCACTTGGAACACTTTCACTTCCTCTCTTTAAAACTGACTTTCTCCAGTCCAACTTTCCAAACAGTGAGGTAACTTTCCTTGGTTATTTAATGTTCACAATTCCAGCTGTCTTCCATTTTCTAGTCACAATGGACCCAGCTGGTTGAGATGCTGAGGCATTAGCATTAGTAGAGGTTCCCAATTCAAGAAAGCAAGCTTATACAGTATCAGCCAAACCCCCCTTCCCATTTCACATATCTATTCACTCCAAAAGTTTGTCTAGTTCTGCCTTGAATTTATTTAAGCTGTCAACTTCCACGACAGATGGAAGTTTATTTCAACATTCAACCACTCATTGGCTAAAGGCAAATTTCCATACATCTATTCTACAACTGTCTTTCCTCAATTTGAATTTATACTCCCTCCGTGCATAATCTGCGCAAGAGGAAGAAGAATCCCATCAGCATTGAGCTTGCTCAAACCATTCAAGGCCTTGTACACCTCAATCAGATCACCTTTAGTATTAGTATTAGTA
This sequence comes from Mastigoproctus giganteus, assembly GCF_048544385.1. Taxonomy (NCBI): domain Eukaryota; kingdom Metazoa; phylum Arthropoda; class Arachnida; order Uropygi; family Thelyphonidae; genus Mastigoproctus; species Mastigoproctus giganteus. The sequence continues at coordinate 78,307,479 of NC_143584.1, read as the reverse complement.
TTAGTAACGGCCGCATGGAGCAAGAAAGCCTATGGCTTATGCTGCACCAGCAAAAAAAAAAAAAAAAATCCGAACAAAACAATGATAAAAACAAAAAAAAAAAAAAATAAATAAATAAATAACTAAATAATAATAATTAATAAATAAAAAAAATAATAATAAAATAAAAAAATAAATAAAAAGGAAATTAAACCTATCATCCTATGCACTTCCCTTACCCGAAAGTACTATCCAGATGACCTTTGAATTTCCCCAAACTGTCGGCCTCTACCACCCATGAAGGCAACTTATTCCAGTAATTTATAACTCGCTGGCTAAAATAGAACTTCCTGCAGTCCAATCTAAACATTTCCCCCCGTAACTTGAATTTATGTCCCCTAGTTCTAGCATCATTTATAATCTTGAAAATTTCGTCCTCATTCATTTTACTGATGCCTCTCAGAGCCTTAAACACCTCAATCAAATCTCCTCTAAGGTGTCTAGTTTCCAAACTCTGCAACCCACATATTCGAAGTCTTTCTTCATAAGGACGCCCTTTTGCCGATCTCACCAGGCGAGTTACCCTTCTTTGCACCCTTTCAAGAAGCTCGATGTCTTTCTTCAGGTGCGGTCTCCATACTTGAACACAGTATTCCAAGTGTGGTCTAACATAAGTCTTATATAATGGGATTATCACGTCCCTATCTCTACTTGCAAAAGTTCGATAGATCATCGATAGGACACCATGGGCCTTCCTTGCAACCTGTTTACAATGCTCAGAGAATTTCATGTCTGACCGTATCGTAACACCCAAGTCCCTTTCCTCCAGTACTGGGTTTAGTTTAACTCCACCAAGTGAATAAGTTTTTTTGGGATTACTGTTTCCCAGGTGTAATACCTTACACTTTGTTGGATTAAAGCACAGCTGCCATTTTTCTGACCATTCCTGAAGTCTATCTAGGTCTCTCTGAAGAAGCTCAGCTTGACAGTGATCATTAACTACTCTTCCAATTTTAACATCATCTGCAAATTTAGACATCACGCCCTCTATCCCTTCATCAATGTCGTTTATGAAAATTAAAAACAACAGTGGTCCTAATACTGATCCTTGGGGAACCCCACTTCTTACCTCAACCCAATCTGAGGAATAGCCATTTATCACAACCCTCTGCCTCCTGCCCTGAAGCCATCCTTCTATCCATCTAAGGATTTTCCCAGTGATTCCAACCTGTTCCAGCTTATAAAGCAACCGCTCATGTGGGACTGAGTCAAAAGCTTTGCTGAAATCTAAATAAACAATGTCGAAATTATTCCCTAAATCCAGCTCGTGAGTGACCCTTTCGAAATAGCGAACCAGATTTGTTAAACATGATTTTCCCTTTACGAAACCATGCTGAGTATCCTTGAGAATTTCAATTCGATCCAAATGATCCTGAATTCCACCCTTGATCATTGCCTCCATGATTTTCCCTACTACTGAAGTCAGACTGACAGGTCGATAATTTCCAACTTCACTTTTAGAGCCACCCTTATGTATGGGAGATACATTTGCACTTTTCCAATCCAAGGGAATCTCCCCAGAGTCTAATGATGCTCGCATAATTAGCCTCAATGGTTCAATGCACTCGCTTGCCGCCTCTCTTAAGATTATAGGGTATATTCCATCAACTCCAGGAGCTTTACTGGTCTGTACGCTCGAAAGTTTTTTCATTAAATAATCTTGCGAAATTTCAATATCATTAATTACATATTTTTTAACTTCGCTCCCACAATTTCCCTTTGCCACAAAAGGCTTTTCATTTGTAAATATCGATGCAAAATAACTGTTGAGTTCATCTGCAACGGCAGCTGGTGTATTTATTACTATCCCCTTTCCCTTACGTAAAGGTCCGATCTGGTTTGTCCTGCTCTTCTTGGCATTTATATATGTGAAGAATTCTTTATCCCCCCTCTTTGCTCTGTTTGCTAGTGATTTCTCATAAACTGCCTTTGCCTGTCGAACCTTTTCTGTGGCTCTATTACACATCACCTTGTAGCTGTTATAGGCTTCAGTACTTTTTATTGTTCTGTAACCTTTCCATGCCACCTTTTTCTGCTCAAGTAATGCGGCAACTTCACTAGTCATCCAACTTGGAACCCTCCTCGTGGAGTATTTTTTTAATGGTATATACGCATTCAAGGCATCTGTGATTAATGTTTTAAAAGCGTACCACGGTTCAATTGTATTCATTCTCTGCGCGATATCTACCCAGTTAATAGAGGCCATGTAGTACCTGAAGGCATCGTAATTTCCTTGTGGGTACCTAGTCTCCAGACACTGCAATTTGCAGAACTTAAGCCTTTCTTGGTAATACCAACCCTTTGTTCCACTCACCAATCTCATTACTCTTCTCTGTACTTGTTCCAGCAGCTCTACATCCTTCCTAAAATGAGGCCTCCATGCAGTACTCAAGGTGTGGCCTGACCATTGACTTATACAAAGGGACAATCACATATTTATCCCTGCTAGCAAAATTCCTGATATCACTGACAAGACTCCATGACCTCCCCTGGCACCCCATCTGGACTGCTCAGCGAACTTCATATCTGACTGCACAATTACCCCCAGGGCTTTTTCATTCTCCACTACCGAGTGTAGTATTGCACAGTTCGTATGCTACTCTGGGTTTACTGCTGCCCATATGCAGTACTTTACATTTGTCAATGTTAAACTTCAGTTGTCTCCTCTCAAGCCCATCTACTCAACTTTTCTAGATCCTCTTGCAGCAGCTTACTGTCATTAACAACCCTGCTAACTTTCATATCGTTTGCAAACTTTTTAGACTTGGCTTTTGCAATTACTAATGACTATGCACAGATTTGTTCATTTACTTACCAGAATACCAGATAATCCTAACCACACAGCCACCACTCTTGATCTTTTTCTCACAAACATCCCTTCCAAGTACATAGTCAGGGTGAGTGGTTTCCTAGGCACCTCAGACCACAGCTTTCTCTGGTATTTGCTTCTCCAATGGAGCCTTTCTCTTGTGCCCATTCTCAACCTTGGCTTTATAAGAATGCAAAATGGAATGATCTGTGAGATTTCTTTTCCTTGGTTTGATAACTTTTAAATTTGATGTCAGTGTTTATTCAGATCATGTCAGTGAAATTATTTTTGTAGGGAATAACCCTTTATTCCACACTGCATGGACTACCATGCAGTGGCCTTCAGGCCACTCCTGGGGATGCCTTCTCTATTGTCCTCATATTTCTGACTTTTCCCCCCAGCCTTCAGTCTCTCTCCCCAACTCTACCTTCACACAAGCGTACATCACAAACAATGGAAATTAGAAATATCCAAATTCAAATGGCTCACGACCATTTTGGCCTAGCAAAATTCTAGTGTTATTCTCCCTTTTTTTTTTTTTTTTTAATGCTCTAGCCACTGAAATCTCAGGAAATTAGGTGGCAGGGCCTGCCAAGAGTACCTGGTCTGCCTCCACGGGGCCAAGTGTGGGCCCCAATAGGGGTCCAATGGCTAAATGACCAGATGAATAACAGTACGACACTACACATATACAAAATCCATACACTTTTAAATCTTTGGCATTGACAGTGTTGTTTCACACCCACAATTTTATTGCAATATGCCACATTCTTTCAAGGTAAGAATGTGGCATATTGCAATTGGCTTGTATCCACACCTCCAAGTTCATTTTTTGAATACACCAAAACTCACAACAACTGTAAAGCAGTTATTAATCAGTCCAGGCTAGGAGTAAAAACCTTAATTCTTGTCCAGATAGTAGTCAAGCATTTTGGTCTCTTGCCAAAGATATTGGCAGCAACTTTTGGCTATCTTTCTTCACACCTCTATCAAAATGGGGAGGTTCAATTGCTACCTCAGCTAAAGATAAAGCTAACCTGCTAGCATTCAACTTATCTTAAATTATCTATTGATGATCTTGTACTCCATCTACCATTTCCAGTACACTCCATTCAATATCTCCAATGGTCTGATGTCAGAAGAATTTTGAACAGTCTTGGTGCCAAGAAAGCACCAGGTCCTGATGGTATTTCTTCACTTGTTCTCAAAACCTGTGTCTTCCTGAGCTTACTCCTCTTCTGTGTTGCCTTTTTACACTTTCTTATTTCACTTGTGTTTTCCCTTCTGCTTTCAAATTTGCTCATATCCAGCCAATTCCTAAAAAGGGTGACAAATCCCTCCCATCCAATTATTGTCCCATTGCATTTCTACTGTTTCTAAAGTAATAGAGAAATCCATCAGCTGCCAACTCCTAGGCAGTTGATGGAGAAATGGAGAAATCTTGAAATCTTCCATGTGATCAACAATTGCCAATATGGATTCCATCAGCACTGATCCACTGGTGATATGTTCAGTTACATTACCCATCTGTGGACAAATTCAATGGAAAAGTTTGGAGAAACTCAAGCAGCTAATTATGATATTTCAAGGGATTTTGATTGTTTGGCATAAAGGGCTTTGAAATAATCTTCCATCTTATGATTTGCCAACTGTTTTTGTAATTGGGTATCCAGTTTTCTCTTTGACTACTCACAGCAGGTGATGGTAGATGGCTCTATATAAAAAAAAGGGGGGCGGACACTAGAATTTGGAAAGACCGAAAGAGGTTAAATTTAGACGTTGATTAGAATTTGGCGACACTTAGGTGTGTATTTGGTCTGTTTAGTTAGTGTGTGGGGGAAAAGACTGAAGGCTGGTGCGAAACTGAAGAGGTCAGTGGGGACAGCCCTACCTGGTGAAGTATAGGGGAGGCAGGGAGGGAATAAGACAGAGACCCCCCCACTTGGGGATGAGGTTTTAATTTTAAAGGGAACCAGGTCTGAGTACAGGGTTCTGATTTCCAAATGGTGAGTTAGCAGCAGAGCTGCAGTATGTCTCTGTCGGTAATCATTGTCAGCTCCATGTAAGTGTTGAATCCAGTGGGAAGGTCAAACTGCCCATCCTGCTCTGGGGGTGGGATATGTTAGCTGGCAGTGGGGAACCCACCAGGCGATAGGGTTTTGTGTTGTTAGTAAATGTTTGTTAGTATATATAAAGTAATGTAAGTTATTATTAACTTTGTATTCTTTCAGTCAATTACATTTGCTCTTCCACTCATTCCCATTCACCATAATACTCATTCACTCTCTCTTTCCCTCATACTGGATCACTTTTTCTTTCATCAAAACTAACATCCATTCAGTGCCCAGCCTATTCATTGTGTCTTTCATTCTCATTCATTGTACATTGCATCCCCTTGCTGATATTTTTAAGCTAATCTGCTTCCCTGGCTGCCTGTACAACTCCCCCTGTCTTACATGGTTGCTTATTTGGTGTGGGGCCCTCAGGTTCCTACACATGGCAGGGTAGTCCTGGGGGTTCCCAGGTCAATCTGGTTTTGTCATGTCAGGGCACAAAATACTGCTATCCTGACAGTTTTTAAGTCATCGTCAGGGAGACATTGGCAGTTTTAACTATTGATTATTGTTTAATTGCCGGGGGGCTGAATTGCCCTTCTTTGGATATTTATGCACATTTCAAATACTTTCTGTGTGAAGGTTATAATTTTCCTCTTCTATGATACACAGATGTTCTTCTCCCCTGGGAAGGGGGGCCAACCTGTGGTACAATTAGCTATGTTCTGGGGATGTCATAAATTATACATTCATATAGAATGTATGCCTAGTCTTCACTCTTGCCACAGGTGCAGGTTGAGTCATCAGTCAGCCCTAAGGAGGTTAGTTTCGCCTTTAGGAAGCCGTGACCTGTCAAATATAAATGTTATAAAAAGTCCGGGGATATACCACTCAGGTGGCTTTGGGTTAACCATTGCCACCCATGACAGAAATATTTTGGTAACCAGACCTCTGGTTTCCTGCTCCCACTTTGTTTGCCATAGCTCATTGAGCTTTGTGGCTATTCTTTTTCTTTCAGTGTTGAAGGTATCAAGGGCTATCCCCAGAAATTCTGTGGGTATGTCCTTTTTAAGTCTATAATACAAGCTACTTCCAGGTAAAGTGAGAGAGAGCTCTGTCCAGCAACTGTGGTGCAGGTGTACTTACTGTGCGACATGCTCCAGTGAAGAGGTTTAGACTAGACTTTAACAAGGTTTTTTTTTTTTTTTTTTTTCCCGGGTTAAAAAGTTCCTAATTACTAGTATTGTCCTTTGTATCAATTCTAATTTATTCCTATTTATCACTATGGCCAAGCAAGTGAACCACACATTGGCTCCATACGTAATAACAGGTAGGAACATTTCATGGTATATGATTGCCGGGGTCTTTCTTTTGAGCCCCCAGTCTGCTCAACTGATACTAGCAATCATACCTGAATAATTTCCCACTTTATTCACCAAGTAGATCAAATGGGGATTAAAAGTTACTTTTGAATCAAAGGCCACTCCAAGATATTTTAGTTCTGTTACCATTTTTATAGTAGTTGTGTTAATTTTGATTTGTGGACTTTGTTTTTTTTCAGGCGATATTTTGAGCATATGCATTTGTGGCCACTCCTGCAGCTGCAAGAGGGTGGAATTTGATCTTTGTTTTACAACCACTTGTGTGTTACCTTTTACAAGGAAAATCATGTCATCTGGACGAATTTCTGATGTAAGGTCAGAAATTCGTTCCAGAATAATGTCTATGGTAAATGTGTGGAAGAAGATTATAAGGATTATTTTTAGATACTCCAGCTACAGCCAACCAGCTTTGAGCAGAAATTGGAAATGTGACTATTTATATTATTGACTTTTTGACTACTTATATTATTTTAAGATACTCCAGCTAAAGCCAACCAGCATTGAGCAGAAATTGGAAATTTGACTATTTATCTTATGTTTAAAGCTTTGACTTTTTATACTCAGTATTAGTCATATAGTGCAAAGAAGCTCCTGGCTTCTGCTGCCCCAGCCAAAAAAAAATATATATATATTAAAAATAAAAGAAATAATAATAAACTGCCTTTGTTACCATTTTCATATATCCATCTAGTCAACCTTTGTTCCCAAGGTCTTAACTCCAACTACTCACAGAAGTAACTTATACCAGTAATTAGGAACTTTTTAACCCCCCCCCAAAAAAAACCTTCTTACAGTCTAGTCTAAACCTCTTCCCCTATAATTTGAATAATTTATACCAGCGAAAATCTTCCATTAATTTTACTATCCCATCTCAGAGTCTTATAGACTATAATGAGGTCTCCTTTAAAGTGCTTGGATAAAAAGCTCTATAGCCCACATATTCAAGGTCTCCCTCATGCAGGTGCCCTTTTGCAGATGGTCACTAAGCTGGTTGCCTTTCTTTGGACCCATTCAATAAGCTCCATGTCTTTTTATTACATGCAGCAATTGTAGGGCCACATTTGGAATAGTGTATATTCACATTTCATTTTTTTTTTCATTTTTATTAGCAAGTGGCCAGTGTGTATTCACAGGTGCAGTCTCACAATTGCTTTATACAGTGGGATTATTGACCTATCTCTATGCAAATTTTTGATAGATCATGGATAAGGCAATGTGAGCCTCCTTTATGCCTGTTAACACTGCATGAATGGAGATCTTCATGTATGCTTGTAGCATAAGCCCCATATTCCTTCCTATACCATTTTTAATTCAACCCCACCAAGTTAATTTTGAAGTTACTATTCCCCAAGTGTAAGACCTGCTGCATTAAAACAAATCCTTGAAGCCTGTAAGTTGTCCTGAACTGCTTGGTACTGATCACTAACCACTCTTGCAATCTTTACATCATCTGCAAATTTTGACATCACACCCCCTATTCCTTCACTGATGTCATAAATAAAAAAAAAAACAGAAACAACAGTGATCTAAAATTGATCCTTCAGGACTCCACTTATAACATTAGCCAAATCTGAACAGTAACGTTATTCACAACTAGCTGCCTCCTGCCCCGCAGCCATCCAAGAATCTCACAGAGATTGTAACATATTCCAACTTGGACAATAATCCATTTTGTGGGGCAGAAACAAAATGTTTTGTTAAAATTAAAATAAAGAAAATTATTTCCTCCATCCAGCTCAAGGGTAACTGTTCCAAAATAGCTAACCATGTTAGGTAAACATGATTTTCCCTTTAAAAAAACACACATTTGTTTCAGAATTTTATTTCTCTCTAAATCTCCTTGTATTGCACTCTTGATCACTGCCTCCATGAATTTCCTTATACTTCATTCTGAGAAATGCCTTTGCCTTTAATAACTGTGATCTCTCGTCATCCAACTTTGAACTTTGTGATGATCACTCCTTTCTAATGGTTCCTGTACTGCCAGTTGTATAATGTCATCTGGTTTGTGGGCAATGGTCAGGTCTATAATATTTTTGCCTGTAATACTTTCTCAACAATGAGGATACAAATAATAATCTAGTAATAACATCTAGTTTTACTTAAAATTTTGAAAAATATATAAGAAGCCCGGCAGAAGTTGAATAGGTTCTTTGTAAATATTTACAAGTGAAGGTTCACTGTTTCCCAAAGTTGGACTGTAGGAGAACAATAACAAGAAGTTACATTGCTGTAAAATAAGTTATATGACTATCTTAGAGAGGAAACTATCAGAAAAGTTACTGAAGCTGAGGGAATAAAGCCACAGGGGCAAGAGTTATAATAATAATAAAAAACTGCATCAACCTGATGGGAAAGTGAATAAGACTATCATTAAAACTGCCATTGGACTGAAAAAGTGCTAATGTCTTCCCAGTCTAACCAAGGAGGTGTGAAAGAGATAATGGACAACTGCAGATGACTCATTTTTACTCCTGGTTGGCAAAGATCATGTAGTCCATAATTAAGGTTGATACCAACTTCACAGAATATCTTTTAAGAAACACAGCATGAGTTTGTCTGATCAATCTGGTAAATTAATATTACAAATTAATAAAACAGTTGGATGCAAGAAACAGTTTTGAAATTATTTACCTATTTTTTAGTAAAACTTTTCAGGTAATACAGAAACCTGTGATAGATATCAACTAGTCTATAATTAAGGAGAATAAATGTAAATTATTAATATATCTTAATACAAAGAAAATCTGAATTAATAACACTGGTTGGCAAAAAACAAAATTTTTTTTTCGCTCCCTGTTATAATTCAGGGTGATTCTTGTAGATATGATGTTACTGAAATCACATATGGCAACCATATTGTTGTAACAACCACAAATTTTAAGGGACAAGGAATTAAAGTCAAAAAATAGTTTCTAGTAAAAAAGATTTCCTATATTTTAAAAAAATTTCATATACAGTACTAAAATATTTGAACAATAGGGCTATTAACCTAATTATATTTATAAAAAATATTTATCTGATAACAAAATACTTATTTTGTCATTTTTGCCTTCTATAATAATTACCCATTGATGTCTCCCCATACGAGATTCCAACAGTAGTCTACCAAAAACATATTTGGACTCCATTTTCCCTGTTATTTTTTTTCCCATTTGAGAAATTTGGAGAAATCTTTTGCTGTGTTCATGGGGTAGACCTCTACCAAGTTTTCAGAAAAAAAGTCTAAATGGGAATGTAGGAAATGAAACATTAACAACATGTTGCATCCCAACTCTCTGTACACCAAAATTAGCTCATCCACAATTTCACTGTAATTTTGTGATTTCTTATTCCTAAAAAGTTATGGCAGACATTTCTGAATGCCTTCTGGCCTCTTATTTCTCTAGCATTTAATTTTTTTAGTGAATTCTTCATCTTGGAATAGCAAGAAAAAAACCCAGAAAAATTCCTTCTTTTATCTTGGTCTCGCTGATTCGAGGAAACTTTTGCCTCAACACAGGAAAATTCTTCTCCTTTTTTCTCCATTGCTTTCACAAATATTTTTTGATCAAACCTTGCTTGGTGTGCAATGGAAATAAATAGATTTTTGACTTACCCACCAATGGAGGATATGCTACATTTTCCTGGCCTGGTGTTTCTTAAGGTCTGGCCATTTTTTTTTTTTTTTTTTTTAGCCATGTAGTGGCAATCCTTCATTCGGCCGTCTCACTTGCATAAAAAGCAGTAGTATTTAGTGTATCCACTTTGCAACCCAGTCAGTGAAGCTACCACTTTTAGGTCAGCACAGATTCCATTTGTATTCTTGATAGTATATTTTTTACAAAAGAACCTGTAGGCTTTCATACATTTCCTTCATATGGGCCAATAGTATAGTTGGATACTTATTTCCATTATGGAGTAATGTAAATAAATATCCAAACTGCTTTCAAACTGACCTTGGATGAATCAATGAAAAGCATCCACTGTTTGGGGACATGCTTCAGATGTAACTTTCGTTAATTCCCGAACATTGTTACAATAAACCAAAGCACTACTCATGGAGTAATAGGTCATTATATTAGATTGATTTTCCTACAAAAAGACACCTTGACACCCTTTTCAAGAAGATTCCACTGCTGGAAAAAAAAAAAAAAAAAAAAAAACTGTGCAAGTTAGGGTTAAATTTGAATGTATCTGCAATTCTGCCGAGACACGATAGGAAGGAGCATATAATGAGAGCTGTGTCAGTCAATTTGGCTCTGAAGAGATTGTGCAAGGCTCTTGGGGGTAGAATTTTTCTTAGCATGGTCTATGCTTGCTAACAGGAGAGAATGCTTCTACAGGGATGGGATACACTTAAATAGAAAGGCTGCAAGAATATTTGCTGATGCTATCGGGGCATTGTTAGGTGTGGATCAGAAAACTGCTAGCTTAGGGGAGTGGAAGATTCACAGACTAATAAATTAACAGTAGCCACAGGCAGAGGTGAAAGTTATTCTTGCACTGCTTCTATTGTAATGAGCAGCAGCCTAGAGAGCAAGTTGCTGTAGATTTCCAAGACTGCTGGAAGTCATCATGGAACAAGTAAATACTGGGCTGTGTTAGGATAACTAAGAGTAAGAACAGGTGCATGTATACTTGCATGTACACCAATGCTAGGAGTATAGTAAATAAATTTGATGAATATCAAGTGCTGGTTAAGATATCAAAGGTGGATACAGTTAGGTTATCAGAGACGTGGTATCACACAGATATAAGGAATGCAGAATTGGAATTTGGGGAGTACAATGTGTACAGAAAGGACAGACAGGATAGGAAGGGAGGGTTATGCTGTTAGTTATAAAACAAAATTGGTAGTGCATCCCACTAACATGGGTGGGCAGTGCCATGTTGAGTCAGTTTGGTGTGACATAAGCACTGGGAAAGCAAAAATGACTGCAGGATTGTGTTTAGATTCCTAATGACTCTGATGGGTACAACAAACTATACAGAGTGGCCAGTAAATCAGAATGCCTTATAATGGGGGATTTTAACTTCCCAGATATTGACTGGAGGTTGAGGGTCATTCACTCACTAGAAAAACTTTTGTGGATTTATTGGATTAATGTTTTTTACAGCAGCATGTTTGAGAGGCAACCAGAGAGAGTAATACTCATGATTTGATTATCAGATGTGATTCTTCATGCATTAAGCAGGCAGTTTTTAAATTCTATGCAATAGGACCAACTGATGATGTTACCAACTGCAAATTCTAAATGGGAAACATTTAAGGAAGTAATCTTGAAAGCTACTAGACTTTTTATCTGAACTAAGAAATACTGTGCAAGGTTTAGGTCTAAATGGATAGCAGATGAACTAATGAGACTTGTACAAAGAAGATAAATGCATGGGGTACATATAAATTATCAAGTGACACAGAAGGCTATGGCAGATATAAGCTAGCCTGTAAACAAATCACAAAGGAGGTTATGCAAGCAAAGGCAGAATATAATAAATCTTTGGCAAAAGATGCAAAAAAAAGCAGCAAAGACTGCTTTACTTATGTAAACTCTAGAAGGAAGGGGATGAATCAGATTGGTCCACTTGATATTGATGGTTCGATTACTGATCATCATGCTGAGGTAGCTGACAAACTGAATGATTATTTTGCATCTACATTCACATATGATGAAGCCTGTAGGAAAGTGGAGGCTGGTAGCTTATCAAACTCTAGGATTGGGAGAAGACAGAGAGTGATAATCAATGGACACAGCTCTTTGTGGGCTAATGTTATTAGTGCTATTCCCCAGGGTTCAGTGTTAGGCCCCCCCTTGTTGTTTTCTGTATTTATCAATGATATTGATGAAGGTATATCAGGGTTAATGTCGAAGTTTGCAGAAGATACGAAGGTTGGCAGGGTTGTTAATGACAGTAAACTACTGCAACAGGATCTAGAAAAGTTAAGCAGGTGGGCTGAGAGGTGGCAACTGAAGTTTAATATTTGTACTGCATCTGTGTAGCAGTAACCCCAGAGTAATGTACCAACTGTTGGAGAATGAAAAGGACTTGGAGGTAATTGTGCAGTCAGATATGAACTTTTCTGAGCAGTGCAGACAAGCAACAAGAATAGCTCATCGTGTCTTCTCAATTATACAGGAATTTTGCTAGCAGGGATAAGGAGTTGATTGTCCCCATGTATATGGCAATGGTCAGGCCACACCTTGAGTACTGCATACAGGTCTGGAGGCCTCATTTTAGGAAGATGTAGAGCTGCTGAAACTAGTACAGAAAAGGGCAATGAGATTGGTGAGTGTAACAAAGGGTTGCTGTTACCTAGAATGGCTTAAGTTCTGAAAATTTCATTGTCTGGAGACTAAGCACCTGTGTGGTGATCTATTTGAGGTGTACAAAGCCTTGAATAGTTTGAGCAAGCTGAATGCTGATGGTTTTCTTCCTCTTGCTCAGATTACCCATCTGAGGGGACATATTCAAATTGAGGAAAGACAACTGTAGAATAGATGTGCAGAAATTTGCCTTTAGCCAGAGGGTGGTTGACAGTTGGAAAAAACTTCCATCTGTTGTAGTTTTTTTTTTTTTTTTTTTTATGTGAACCCCAAACACGAGAGGTATTAGAACCTATAGGACTTAGTATGTGCTTCGGTTTGAGGTTAAGAAGACGAAAGAAGATATTTGTTGACATTGGACTTGAACTTCTGTAGATTGTAATTTTCAGGAAATATGTATGAAGGAAGGTTGTTCCAGAAAACGGCAGTTGAATGAATAAATGAAGATGAAAGTTGTTCTGTGGGTTTGAAGTTGGACAGTAAATGGATGTTGGCTAGTGGCGGCACGTGTTCGGACTGTTTTGAAAGAGAGAGCAGGAATTATAGAAGCCAATTCAGAAGAACAGTGCCCATGGAAGTATCTGTAGAAGAGGCATGCAGCAGAAACAGTGCATCATTGAGAAAGCGAGTGGAGAGACTCTGTTAGAGATGAATCATTAATTAACCTAACTGCCCTCTTCTGAATGGAATCAAGAAGCCTGGGAAAGGTTTTGGGGGCACCACCCCAGATGTGGGAACAATATTCCACGGCAGGGTGGATTTGCGATTTATACAGAGTGAGCAGCTGTTTGGAAGAAAAGTAACGCTGAGAGCGAAAGAGAAAACCAAGTTTTTTTAGATGATAACAAGAGAGATCAGAAGTCAGGGTAATCCCCAAAAGAGATATATCATTTTGCCTAGAAATCGGAGTGTCAATAAAGATAAGCATAGGAGCAGAAGAATCTTTTTTGTGAGATATAAGACAAGACTGAGTTTTAGAAGGGTTGAAATCAACTAAGTTGTCTTTGCCCCACTGGAGAATTACCTGAAGATCGGCATTTAAGGAATTGGTAGCAGATTTTCGAGAAGTTGAGGCTGATTGAGCAGGACAAGGTTTCTCAAAATGGAAAGTTGAATGCAATGTGCTATCATCGGCAAAACTATGGATAGGATTTCCAGTCAATGGAAGAAGGTCATTGATATACAAGAGGAAAAGAGTGGGGGGAAAGAACTGAACCTTGGGGGACACCGGCATTAGTGTAGAAGTTAGAAGACAGAGAGCCATCTACCATCACTCTCAGTGAGCAATCAGAGAGAAAACTGGATAACCAATTACTAAAAACAGTTGGCAAACCATAAGATGGAAGCTTGTTTAGAAGACCTTTATGCCAAACACGATCAAAAACCTTTGAGATGTCAAGAGCAACTACTTGTGTTTCACCGAACCTTTCCATTGAATTAGTCCATAAATGGGTAATATAAGCCAGAATATCTCCAGTGGATCGACACTGACGGAATCCATACTGGTGATCGTTGATCAGACGGAAGGTTTCTAGGTAGTTTAAGAGTTGGCAGTTAATTGATTTCTCCATTACTTTAGAAAGAGTAGAAGTAATTGCAATGGGACGATAATTGGATGGGAGGGATTTGTCACCCTTTTTCAGGAACTGGCTGGATATGAGCAAATTTCCAAGCAGAAGGAAAAACACCTTTGGAATAAGAAAGTGAAAAAAGGCAGCAAAGAATAGGAATAAGTTCAGGAGCACAGGTTTTGAGAACAAGTGGAGAAATACCATCAGGACCTGGAGCTTTCTTAGCATCAAGATTCATCAGAATTCTTCTGATATCCTTTTGACGGAAGATCACAGGAGGCATTGAATGGAGCGTGTTGGGAATGGTGGGAGGTGTTTTACCAAGGCCATTAATACATGAGTTGGAAGAAAAATGGGAGGCTAGCAGGTCAGCTTTATCCTTGGCTGAAGTGACAACAGAACCATCTGGTTTGGACAGAGGTGGGAGCAGAGATGGGCAAAAGTTGCGGCCAATAGCTTTGGCAAGAGACCAGAATGCTCGGCAACCATCAGGGCAAGAAGCAAGTTTTGTACTCTTAGCCTGTTCAAACTCTAGTTTGGACTGATTAATAACTGCTTTACAATTGTTGCGAGCTTTGGTGTAGGCAGAAAATGATATTGAAGAATTAGAAATAAGCCAATTACGATATACAACATTCTTCTCTTGAACAGCCTTAGCACATTTATTGGAAAACCAAGGTTTAGATAAAGGATGAGATTTTAAAGTCGAGTGTGGGATAAAAGATTCCATTCCTGCAAGAATAATTTCACTGACACGATCTGAGCAAACGTTGACATCAGAAGTTTTGAAACAGTAATCCGACCAAGGAAAAGAAGAAAAGAAGTCTCGCAGGTCATCCCATTTTGCATTCTTGTAATGCCAAACAACACGTGGTTTGGAATAGCCATGAGATAAAGGTTCCATTGGAAAAGAGACAATCACCAAGTTATGATCTGAAGTGCCTAAAGGACCTCTCACTTCGACCGTGTACTTAGAAGGGTTGTTTGTGAGAAAAAGATCAAGCGTATTGGCTGTACGATTAGGATTGTCCGGTATTCTCGTAGGTAAATGAACAATCTGCGCTAGGTCATTAGTAATTGCAAAAGCCTCACTGTTAGGAAAGTTGGACTGGAGAAAGTCAAGTTGCAAAGAGAGGAAGTCAAAGAGCTTCAAGTGATTAGTGGAGTTGGGAGAACGGTAGAGACAACAGTTGAATTTGACACAATGAGGTGGAGAGATTTTAAGCCAGAGAAGATCAAAGAGAGAAGATTCCAAATTGCCAAGTCTCTGACAGGGAATATCAGAACAGACATATGCACAAGTACCACCTTTGAGGCGAAAGGTATCATACAGCAAATAATTTGGGCATCTGAGATGAGCAGTAGATGAATCAACCGATAACTGAGATTCTGTCAGAAAAAGTACATGGGGTTTGGCGGACTGCAAGTGGAAATGGACATCGTTGAGATTAGAATTGAGACCACGTATATTTGTGAAATGAATTAGGAAGTCCTTGGGAGGTTTAGATCTTTTAGCAGATAAGCTTGCTCTATTAGTTTGACAATTCATGGCATATTCAATAGTAAGAAATAGTAGGTGGGACATGCTGTATGAAGTAATGAAATTTTTGGATATGGCGTACATGTGGTAAGAATATACCTAGATCCTTGACATAATGTGGCCTCGACAATGCTCCTCACATACACACTACTCGGACTCCCTCCAGTCACTATCTGGCAGAGTAGAGGTAGCAAGATTATACATTAGCTGATCCGGAAGCTTCCTAGAGAGTTACCAATAGGTTCAGTCCGGTGTACTAACTAGCGGCCGGCCTGCGAACACCGTTTTAGAGCTGTACCCTCGAAATGTAAGGAATATTGGATCTCGCCACGATATTCATCATAACCTCAAAAGTCATCAATCATACTGCATGATGGAAGAGAAAGGGAAGGGTTGACCGGAACTTAGCTCTAGAGACTAAACATGGGTTCCACCACTTCAAGCTTCCAATGAGCAAAGTGGTGGTATTTCACCGGTTGATGAGAGTCATCTACCACCTAGTACTGCCTGGTAACATAGAGGGCGGCGTTCCTCCATGTGGTGTGGGTGCCACACCTCGACCCCTGCTTATGTTGGTTCACATCTGGGTGGTCACCCACCATGTACTTGTGCATGGAGGTTATACCCAGGATTACTAACAGTCCCACCATCGTGAAGGTGCAAGCAGAGGATTTGGCTGTCACAGACCGTCCAGACTTTGCTGAAATTGGGTCCACTTGACTTGAGTGTCACCAGAATATCAGTTCCATCAGCGTTTTAGACTCCCAGGTAGCAAGTACAGCTTGTCTGGCATATCTGAGAGAATGTCTGTGACAACCTCAAGTGGAGGTCGACAACTTAAATAAGTTTAAGGCAGAACTAGACAAGCATTTGGAGTGAATGGATGGGTAAAATGGGAAGGTTTTTTGTTTGTTTTTATTTGGCTGATGCTATATAAGCTTGCTTTCTTGCATCATATTCCTCTACTAATGCTAATGAAGCGCTGATCCTAGTAATTGAACCTTGATTTTGGAGAGGTCCAAATTTCTGACCAAATCATTCAATTCTGCCTGAGTGATTAGATGCATAGCTTTGCAGGATTCAAAACTGGAAAAGTCTGGATCTGTACTTGTTTGGGTTCTGCATCTTCTGGAGCCTTATTTTTTGATCCTGACTCAGAGTCAAGTCCATAAGTTTCTGGTTGCTTTGGGATTGCATCATCATGAGGAACTGGCCTTAGAGCAGAAGGTATGTTGGGATACTTTATACTTCCATTTCCCAGAAAAACCAGAAATATTGGTCATGCAAAAGTAACAATTGTTTATGTGGTCTCGAGGTTCCTGCTATATCAACAGAACAGCAAAAGGCATTGATTTATAACTACTTCTCAGCCAACCTGTCCTTGAAAAATGAGCTATAGGAAATCTTTTGAGTCTACACTTTATCTTGATCTCTGACCTCACATTCAAAACAGAGTTCATATGCTTTTTTCACAAGTTGTGATAGTGGCTTCTGCTGCGATTTTAATACCACTTCTCTGCAAATGTAGCAAAAGATATCAGGCTTATTTGGGGAAGGATGCGGCATATTTCATATATGGTTGAGGTACGTATGCACATAAGAACAAAATTAAAAAGTTGTAGATTTTTCTTTATAGCTTAAACACCAGTTCACGATTTACACTTATGCACACAACACTTGTTTACAAACACTAATTCAGTAAAACACTATTTTATTTTGTTCACTACTTACTCTCTAAAACACACACTTTTTGAAATATGAAAATGCTTTACTTGTATATATACCAGTAGAGTATATATACTTTACAAGCTCACAATATTAGCATTAGCATTAGTAGAGGCATATGATGCAAGAAAGCAAGCTTATTCAGCATCAGCCAAAAAAAAAAAAAAAAAAACCCACTCCCATTTCAACCCTCCGTTCACTCAAAATACCTGTCCATATGAGCCTTAAATTTGTTTAGGCTATCAACTTCAACAACAAGTGATGGAAGTCGGTTCCACCAACCAACCACCCGCTGGCCAAAGGCAAATTTCCGCACATCTATCCAACATCCGTCCTTCCTCAATTTGAATTTATGCCCTCTGAGCTGATTATTCAGAGCAAGATGAAGAATCCCATTGGCATTGAGCATGCTCAAACCATTCAAAGCCTTATACACCTCTATCAGATCACCTCGCCGCTGCCTAGTCTCCAGACTCTGTAATTTGCAAAACTTAAGCCTTTCTTCGTAAGAGCAACCCTTTGTTCCATTCACTAATCTTGTTGCCCTTCTCTGTACCCGTTCCAGCAGCTCTACATCCTTCTTGAAATGAGGCCTCCAGACCTGTATACAGTACTCAAGATGTGGCCTAACCATTGCCTTATACAAGGGAATAATCACTTCCTTATCCCTGCTAGAAAACTTCATATCTGCCTGCACAATTATCCCCAGGTCCTTTTCATTCTCCACCACTGTCAGTGTAATACCGCAGAGTTGATACGTTGCTCTGGGGTTACTGTTTCCCATATGTAGTACTTTACATTTGTCAATGTTAAACTTCATTTGCCACCTCTCAGCCCATCTGTTCAACCTTTCCAGATCCTGTTGCAGCAGCATAGCGTCAGTGGTGTCCTTAACAACCCTGCCAACCTTTGTATCATCTGCAAACTTGGACAATAAACTTGATATCCCATCATCAATATCATTCATAAACACCGAAAACAACAACGGACCCAACACTGAACCCTGAGGAACTCCACTAATAACATTAGTCCACGTTGAGCAGTGTCCATTGATTACCACTCTCTGTCTTCTGCCACTCATCCATCCCCTTATACATAGCAGCAATTTGCCTCCAATGCCACACTGCTCTAATTTGTGCAGCAGTCTTCCATGTGCAACAGTATCAAAGCCTTTCTAAGATCCAAATATATAAAATCAAAGTTATTCCCTGCATCCAGTTCTTTTGTGACTACATCATAGTAACTAATCAAATTGGTCAGGCAAGACCTGCCCTTAACAAAACCATGCTGCGTCTGAGCTAGAACTGAATTCTTGTCTAGATGATCCTGCAGTGCTTCTTTAACCATTGCCTCCATTAATTTACCTGGAACAGAAGTTAAACTAACAGGTCTATAATTACTTGTGTCAGCCTTTGATCCTCCTTTGTGAATTGGGGTTACATTTGCACATCTCCAGTCTATGGGTACCTCCCCTGAGTCCAAAGAAGCTCTCATAATTATGGCTAGGGGTTTGCTTACTTCCTTTGCTGCCTCCTTAATATAACTGGATAGATCCCATCCACCCCAGGTGCCTTTTTTATGTTTATCCTCAACAATCTCTCCTCCACTTTCCTCTCAGTTATTACAAAATCATCCAGCTCACTGCCAATGTTTACTTTACCTACATCATTCTCCTCCCCGAATAACTCCTCATGTGTGAATGTAGACGCAAAATACTCATTTAGTTTGTTAGCCACCTGTGCAGGATCATAAACAGTTGAACATCAATATCCAGTGGACCAATCTGATTCATCCCTTTCCTTCTTGAGTTTAAATAGGTAAAGAACTCTTTTCTGTTTTTCTTTGCATCCTTTGCCAAGGATTTTTCGTAGTCTGCCTTTGCCTGCCTAATCTCCTTTGTGACTTGGTTACAGACCAACTTATATCTATCATAGGCTTCCATGTCACCCATTAATTTGTATGTATCCCATGCATTTTTCTTCACTGCCACATGTCTCATTAGTTCATCTGACAACCATTTAGGCGTTAACCTTGAACAATATGTCTTAGTTGGTATGTAAAGCCTGGTAGCCTCCAAGATTAGTTCCTTGAATGCTTCCCATTTTGAGTTTGCTGTTGGTAACATCACCAGTTGGTCCCACTGTATAGAATTTAAATACTGTCTCAGACCATCATAGTCGCCTTTACGAAAACAAAAACCCTTCCCTTTACCTCTGATGGTAGTTACCTCCTTGAGTAAATCCCACTTCAACACACTGTGATCATTGCCACCTAGTGGTTCATTTATCTGCAGATTCTTAATGCATGAAGAATCACTACTGATAATCAGGTCAAGAGTATTGCTCCCTCTTGTTGCCTCACGAACATGCTGATGTAGAAAACAATCATCCAATAAATCCACAAAAGCCTTGCTAATGTGAGAGTGACCAACCCACAAATTCCAGTCAGTATCTGGGAAATTAAAATCCACCATTATAAGACTCTCTGATTTACTGGCCCACTCTATTTCCCTGTACAATATCTTATCATACTCATCAGAGTCATTAGGCCTATAGCACACTCCTACTCTCAATTTTGATTTCCCTATGCTTATGTCACACCAAACTGACTCAACACAGCCCTGTCCATCGATGTCGACTGGCTTCACTTCCTTGGACTTAGAGAACTCCATATTCCTAGAGAACTCCATCTAAAGTTCTAGAACATTCTTGAATGTTGTAGAAAGCTCCAGAATGTTCTAGAAAAAAAAAAAAAAAAAAATAGATAAAATAGATGGAGAAGATGATTAAACCAACTACAGGTCTTGGTTTTCGGTTATTAACCTATGACATTTGCAAACTGAGGGCAATGAGAACTTTTTAAGCACATATCCGAGTTTCTCAACATATTTTATACGAGAATCTGTTGAAATTATTTCAGGGAGGAAATTGATTCTGTTCAGTGTAATTAATTCAAAATCCCAACTAATACTACTTAATTTTTATATACATTTTACTTTAAAAAATTGACTAAACAACTGTATTATTTTTGAAATGAATAAACTCAAGCCATGAAAAAAAATACAAGTAAAAAAAAGTGAAGCAACACTAATGCTGGCTGGAGTGAAAAAAATAAAATTATATTACTTTGCAATCTGAGTAACATAAACACAGGGGTAAAATAAAGCCATTATCTATATGACTGCATGATGGCAATATATCAAAAAATTTGCCTTCTGCTCCCTAATTTTTTCCCTCATATAATGAGGAAAAAATTTATTATTGTTCATGCATAAATATATTCATAGAATATATCAATACAACAGAAAACTAAAATTAACAGTACACACATCCACATAATCTTTAGCATGAACCCATGTTTACATTATATGTCATACAAGTTCGACTACAAAAAATAATTTTCATAGTAAATAAAATAAAAGTCACTGCATTAATATCTCTGAAAATAGTGAACATAAATGAGAATATAAAACTTTATACATGTTAACATCTGAGAGAGAGTGAGAAACAGGAAAATAATGTTTTAAAGTTTTACCCATAGATATATATTTGTCATGTGAAAGGAAAAAGTTGTATCTTTGAAAACAAACACCATATCATAGACATTCATATTGTTTCCTAGACTGCAGGAATCTTATTATTTACTTCTTCAGAATTGTACAATACATGAGAAGAAAATGTAGTCCCTTCCTTATGCATAAAATAAACAAGTTTCCATATTTACATTACAAAAAACAAGTTTTTATTTTCTCGGTTTTGTGTCTAATACTCTATCAAACTGTGCACATATTTTAAACAGTTCTGGATAATTCTCACCTGAAAACCAGAAACTTCTGGTAAAGCAAATAGTAACCACCCACTAAAAAGCCATACTATCCACAACCTTTGAGGGATTATTGTGCACTTTAATTTGATAGACTATTGAGCACTCTAGAGAATATTACAACTTCCCCCCACTAAACCTTTATAGTCAAAAAATAAATTACTGCATCCTTAATGGACAGAACATGTACCAGTGATTATTTCCACTTCTATCACATAATTTCAGTCATTTTTAATTAGTAAAGCAGAAAAAAGCTAAAAGAGTCTCAAAGTGATTATTTCAACAATTGGTTTTTAAGATGACATTAAACTTTTGTAGAGCTTTTTTTTTAAAAATCTAATTAAAAGTTTACTTAACCAGTAACAGTAAATTAAAAAGCCAGAATAATTTTACTTAAGTAATTTATCTTCTTCCACAAGAAAGCAACAGATATAACCAAAAGCTAACAAAAACATTATTGACAAATGATTAATATTATTTATTAAAAAACAATTTGAAAAGATCATTTAGTTTATAAATACAGAATTTTTTAAATAAAAAAAATAACCCCACCCTTTTTTTCTCTTACTGATGCCAAAGTGTGAATCTTGATGCAGAATATGTAAATGTATTTTGATGGTTAATTAAAAAAAAGATCATAATCTTTCCTTATGTATTAGAATGTTTTCATCCATCTTGGTACTTTATGATGAAATAAGTTGTGCATAAAACAAAAATCTGGTGGAATGTGACTCAGCATAATATCAAAATTGTGATCACTCTATAATTCCGACCTCTGAGATTCTTATTTTGGGATTCTTATTATGAGATTCTTATTCTTGTTAACAAACTTGATTTTCTTTACAGTTGCACTTTCTCTTGTGAGTTACTAATTATTATTTTATACATTTTTTTTTCAGTGGAAAGTCATCAGTGTTCTGCTTATACATTTTCACAAAATGTCTATTGGCCTTTGCTACACATTTGTTTCACTGGGGGGGGGGGGGAGAAAGACAGAGACAGAAAAAAAAAAAAGAAAAAAAAAAGAAACAGCATTATCATTTTGATACAGTATAATAATAGTTTACTAAATATGAAAACAATTTTTAAGGCTAATAATAGTAGAGCGCCAAAATGCATATTACAAGAAGTAATGAGAGAAAATAACTTATTTTTTGTGGTGCACGTTCACTGGATATGTTTAGAGTATACATCTAAACTCAGTTTACACTTTTAGTTATGCAATATGTAGACTGTATGATTAGTAAAAGGCGATTTACTCATCAACCATCATATTTTCTACAAAGGTACACGGAGAAAAGGGCACACGAGTGTCCATTTCTCCTAACATTAACTCCCCCCTCCAGATAATTTTGGTTGATCATATTTATTTTATTGCTGTATTATTTCTGAGCTAATTTTTTCTGGAAGAAAAATGCCATCTGTTGATAATGCACACAACCATTTATTTACAATAAAAGCTTTGTTATTTGGTATTCATAGGGATTAGAGTGTTCAGGTTATCTAAATATTCCAGTTATCTCTGCATTTATCAACTTAGGAAAAACCAATGGATACAATAGTAAAACTAAACTTTTTGATAAGTACCAATATAAATTGTATTGTAAGAAACAAAAACTGAACATAGGACAGATTTCTACTCATATTCATATATAAATGTACATATGAATTATACATATGTATAAATAACTATACATATGAACAGATACAATGTGGCTTCCTGGGCCATATTGTGCCTGTTGGTGATTTATTTATGACTGAATCTTTTATATTATGGTTATTAGAGACATTAACGGCCTCCGTAGCCGAGTGGGCAGGAGCGGGAGTGCAGTAGCACACGCTCTTTGAGTAGACCGGGGTTCAAGCCCCTGACTGCTGAATACGGTCGATCTGCCAACCCGCACTGGACCAGCGTGGCAGATTATGGTCCATTTCCCTCAACATGAATTGTTGAGGAGGCTTCCATCCTGCAGTGGGTTGATAATGGCTGCACTTTTTTTTTTTTTTTTAATATTAGAGACATTATATACATTAATGCATTTCCAGTATTGAAAGTGATTCAAAATTTGCATTACTGCCAAGAATGTGTAATAAAGTTAAAAGTTCTGGCAAGTTGGATAGAGGAGCAAAAACTGGATTTCTGGATACTTATTGGCGCATTATAGCCTTAGTTGCTAATGCGCCAATAAAATACAAATCAAATCAAATCTGGATACTTGAGTATTGAGGGCACTCTATGAGGATATGTTTGATTGTTGGTTGGGATTGATAGAAGGAACACCGTGGAGGGGGGGGGGTTTCTCTGTCATATGCAAGAAGTCTTGCCAAAATAACTTCTTGCCTGCTTGTCCTGAAACTAGAAGTCCATAACAGGTTCTTTTTTAATCTCGAATAGCTTATTATTGATTTGATTTGCCACAGTTGACACCATTGATTCCTACATGCTGTTTTAACATTGGATTTATAATCTGTGTATGGCCTTTTCTCATGACAGAATGATTTACCATCAGGATGGTTAGCAGCACAATCTGCACATTTATTATCGGGGATGCTGACATGACCAGGGATCCAGCAGAAGGTGACCATATGGTTGGATGTTATATATACTGATATAATCTAGATCGGATCTGTTTTAGAGTGGGATGGTGGAGAGAAGTAACAGACTGAATGACAATGACTGCACTTAAGGAGTCTGTATATACCAGAGCTTGCTTGAAATGCTGGTTGCTTATATTATCTAGGGCTAGTTTTATTGCGTACAATTCTGCGGTATAGATACTGCATTCGGTAGGAAGAGACACAGCTATTGAGAAGGTACAAGAAATTTCTGCAGCACCTACAGCTTCATCTGTTTTGGAGACATCAGTATAAATACAGTTGGACCTCTATATAACAAAATCAATCGTTCGCTTGAAAAAATTCGTTAAAACAGAAATTTTGTTATAAAGAAATATGACCTTTTCAAATTTGAAAAATATTGTAATTCAACATTCAGAAATATAGTAAAAGATGGAAAATAAATCAAAAATAAGTGGAAATGAATAAATTTTCTAACATTTTAAAACAATTAATGTATTAATACACATATTAAGAAATGACTACTTACACGATGTGCAAAATATATTAGTACACTTTTAAGAATTATTTCGTTATCATTTTCTTCACATTGAAGGCCTTGAAGCAGTTTCAAATGCTACCAACATTTCATGTTTGGAAGGTTTAATTTTGCTTTCATTGCCCTCATTTTCATCCAACTCATCATTGATAGTCACTCCAATATTCAGCTCCTATGATATCATTATCAACTCCTAAAAATTCGTCAAGAACAATTTCTCCACTGATCAAACCTCTCACTTGGAGTTCTTCCCAAGATTGCTCAGTGTCTTGCAGCAGTTCATCCCTCTTGTTACTGACTGTTAATTCATCCCTCTTATCACTGTTAAAAACCTGCTTTTGTGAAACATTTCTAAATCATTGTTTCCATCACATTTTGACTCCACAGTTTCACCAACTTTGATATGCACATCCGCGAATCTTCAACAGAATCTATAGGTTGGTTGGTTTATATTCTCGGATAGCTTATTATTTTTTTTTTTTTAATTCCCTCCCTACTATTTTTTTCAGTATACACCTTTGGTAGTGCATTTTCCAATTCTTGATAATGCTTTGGTCCACTGGCTGCAGTTTAGATGAGGTATTCGGAGGGAAGAAAACAAACTTCACACTTGTAAGTTTCGAAAATACCAAGTGAAGGTGGGGCAGGGCAGTTGTCGACAATCACTGATTTAGCACTGCCTTCGGTGGGTTCCGGATCTGCCCCTTTTTGGGCAATTAAGTTAATATAGGCCTACCTCCTCATGTTCGGGATGGGTACCCCATTGCTGCTACCCGGATAAGGTAGCACATACAAACCACATATCATTGACATTTGGTCAACTACAGCATTACGTAAACAATACGATGACTACTGGCAGAGTGGAACTCTGTTCCAGGTGCTGCCACTACACTGAACAGTTCATGTTTTTCTATAGAGTCTTTGAGTGTTTTACTGTTGTTTATAGATTTGTATGAGATGGTTTATATATATGTATATTTGTATATATGTAAATAAAAAAAATGAAAAAAAGAAAAATGAAAAGTTGTTGACAATCAATGTGATTTTTCTGTTTTATTTTGTCATCTTTCTATCGAAATTTAAAATAAACTGTTCAAAAATTTTGTTCACTGTTCGAGCTTTTCAGTTGTAGTCCAATTCTAATGACTTTACTCTTTTGAAACATCAGGGTTGTTTACTTTTGTCTATTACCAGAAGCTTCAGTTTTTCATTACCAGCCATATATGCACCAACCAAGACTAATTCCCTCCCTACTATTTTTACTATCTAGACATTTATCACCTTTAAAAGGTAGCGGCTTGTTCTGCAAATGTTTAAAAAAAAATAGACCTGTTTCATCAACGTAGATGAAATTTCTTTGGGCTGGTAGTCCTTCATAATTTTTTTCACTGTTTCTTTCCAATGGGTACAGTCTTTTAGTATTAGCAAAGGCATATGATGCAAGAAAGCAGGCTTATACAGCATCAGCCAAAAAAAAAAAAAAAAAAACCTTCCTATTTCACTCAGCCATTCACTCCAAATGTTTGTCTAGTTCTGTATTGAATTTATTTAAGCTGTCAACTTCCACAATGACAGATGGAAGTTTGTTCCAGCAATCAATCACATGTTGGCTAGAGGCAAAGTTCGGTACATCTATTTTACGGCTGTCTTTCCTCAATTTGAATTTAAAGCCCCCTCTGGTGATTAATCTCAGCAAGACAAAGAATCCTATCAGCATTGAGCTTGCTCAAATCATTCAAGGCCTTATACACCTGCGAGGTGATCTGATTGAGGTGATCTAGTCTCCAGACTGCAATATGCAGAGCTTAATTCTTTCTTTGTAAAAGCAATCCTTTGTTTCATTCACCAATCTTGTTTCCCTTCTTTGTACTCATTACAGCAGCTCTACATCCTTCTTAAATGCGATTAGGCCTCCAGACCTGTATACAGTAATCAAAGTGTAGCCTGACCATTGCCTAATATTGTGCAGTCAGATAAGAAGTTTTCTGAGCAGCGCAGACGGGCTGCAAGAGTAGCTCATGGTGTATTGTCGATGATATATAGGAATTTTTCTAGCAGGGATAAGGAGGTGATTATTCCCTTGTATAAGGCAATGGTCAGGCCACACCTAGAGTACTGTATACAGGTCTGGAGGCCTCATTTCAAGAAGGATGTAGAGATGCTGCAATGAGTATAGAGAAGGGCAACAAGATTAGTGAATGGAACAAAGGGGTGCTCTTACGAAGAAAGGCTTAAGTTTTGCAAATTACAGTGTCTGGAGACTAGGCACCAGCGAGGTGATCTGACAGAGGTGTATAAAGCCTTGAATGGTTTGAGCATGCTCAATGCTGATGGGATTCTTCCTCTTGCTCAGAATAATCACCTGAGAGGGCATAAATTCAAATTGAGGAAAGACGGATGTAGGATAGACGTGAGGAAATTTGCCTTTAGCCAGCGGTTGTTGGTGGAACAGACTTCCATTCCTTGTCGTGGAAGTTGATAGCCTAAATAAGTTTAAGGCTCAGCTGGACAGGTATTTCGAACGAACAGAGGGATGAAGTGGAAGTGGTTATTTTTTATTTATTTCTTTATTTATTTATTTATTTATTTTGGCTGATGCTGCATAAGCTTGCTTTCTTGCATCAAATGCCTCTACTAATGCTAATGCTAATACAAAAAAAAGTTATTGTTTATAACTCCAATATTTCCAAAAGGTCGGTGGAGTTCACAATAAATCAATCAATACAAATGCTGATTGTATTTAGCAGTCACAGGCTTGAACCCCGTTCCACTCAAAGAGCCTGTGCAGCTGCACTCGTGCTCCTGACCACTTGGCTAACAAGGGGATAATTACCTCCTTATCCATGCTAGAAAAATTCCAGTATATCATTGACAAGACTCCATGAGTTACTCTTGCAGGCTCTCTGCTCTGCTCAAAAAACGTCATATCTGAATGCAAAATTACCCGCAGATCTTTTTCATTCTACAATACCCTGAGTTTAGTATCACACAGTTGATATGTTACTTTGGGGTTATTGCTACCCATATGCAGCACTTCATATTCGTCAATGTTAAATTTCAGTTGCAATTTCTCAGCCCATCTGCTCAATTTTTCTAGATCCTGTTGCAGTAGCGTACTATCATCAGTCTCATTAACAACCCAGCCAACCTTCGTATCGTCTGCAAACTTGGACATTATGCCTGATACAACTTCATCAATATCATTAATAAATACAAAAAAGAACAACTGGTCCCACACCGAACCCTCGGGGACTCCACTAATAACATTAATCTACGAAGAACAGTGTCCATTGAATACCACTCTCTGTCTTCTCCCATTCAACCATCCCTTTATCCATAGCAGCAACTTGCCTTAATGCCATCTGCTCCAATTTGTACAGTAGTTTTACATGTGCAACAGTATCAAAAGCTTCCCTAAAAATTCAAGTATATGATATCAAAATTATTTTTTGCATCCAGTTCCTTTGTGACCAATCAAATTGGTCAGACAAAACCTCCCCTTAACAAACTCATGCTGTGTCTTAACTATAACTGCAGTCTTTTTTTTTTTTTTTTTTTTATAAAAACTCCAAACACGAGAGGTATTAGAACCTATAGTACTGAGTAGTGTGCTTGGGTTGGAGGTTGAGAGGATGAGAGAAGATGTTTGTTAACATTAGACTTGAAAGACTGTAATTTTCAGGAAAGATATATGAAGGAAAGTTGTTCCAGAAAACGGTTGTTGAATGAGTAAACAAGGAAGATGAAAAGTTGGTTCTGTGAGTTTGAAGTTGGACAGCCTGAGAGAGGTTTTGGTGGCACCGACCCAGATATGGGAACAATATTCCATGGTAGGGCGGATTTGAGATTTATACAGAGTGAACAAAAAAGTAATGCTGAGAGCAAAAGAGAAAACCAAGTTTTTAGATGCAGAGGAAGCAATATTTGTAATGTGCTTCTGCCAAGAGAGATAAGAAGTCAGGGTAATCCCCAAAAGAGATATATCATTTTGCCTAGAAATCAGAGTGTCATCAAAGATAAGCATAGGAGCAGAAGAATTCTTTTTTTGAGATATAAGACAAAACTGAGTTTTAGAAGGACTGAAATCAACTAAGTTGTCTTTGTTCCACAGGAGAATTGCCTGGAGATCGGCATTTAAGGAATATGCGATGTTCGAGAAGTTGAAGCTGATTGAGCAGGGCAAGGTTTCTTAAAATGGAAAGTGGAATGCAATGTGCTTTCATCGGCAAAACTATGGATAGGATTTCCAGTCAATGGAAGAATGAATGAACATTAATATACAAGAGGAAAAGAGTGTGGGAAAGAACAGAACCTTGGGGGACACCAGCATTAGTGGAGAAGTTAGAAGACAGAGAGTCATCTATTATCACCCTCAGTGAGCGATCAGAGAGAAAACTGGATAACCAAATTACAAAAAACAGTTGGAAAACCAGAAGATGGAAACTTGTTTAGAAGACCTTTATGGCAAATATGATCGAAAGCCTTTGAGATGTCAAGAGCGTACCCTTCAAAGTACACTTCGACTGTGTACTTAGAAGGGTTGTTTGTGAGAAAAATATCAAGCTGTTGGCTGTATGGTTAGGATTGTCCGGTATTCTTGTAGGTAAATGAACAATCTGTGTAAGGTCATTAGTAATTGCAAAAGCCTGAGCATCTCGACCACCTGGGTCGGTATGACTAGACAACGGAAGCCAGCTGGAGTTGTGAACAATAAAATCACCAAGGAAAATTGCCTCACTGTTAGAAAAGTTAGACTGGAGAAAGTCAAGTTGCAAAGAGAGGAAGTCAAAGAGCTCCAAGTGATTAGTGTAGTTGGGAGAATCATAGAGACAGCAGATGAATTTGACACAATGGGGTAAAGAGATTTTAAGCCAGAGAAGATCGAAAAGAGGAGATTCCAAATTGTTTCTGACAGGGAATATCGGAATGGACATATGCACAAGTACCACCTTTGAGGCAAAAGGAATCATATGGCAAATCATTTGGGCAACTGAGATGAGCAGTAGTGGGATCAACCGATAACTGAGATTCTGTCAGAAAAAGTACATGGGGTTTGGCAGAATGCAAGTGGAAATGGACATCGCTGATATTAGAATTGAGACCACATATATTTGTGAAACGAACTAGAAAGTGTTTGGGAGGTTTAGATAAGCTTACTCTGTTAGTTTGACAATTCATGGTGTATTCAATAGTAAGAAAAAGTGGGGGGAACATGATCTATGAAGTAATAAAATTTTTTGATAGGGCGTACACATGGTAAGAATATACCCAGACCCTTGACATAATGTGGCCTTGACATTGCCCCCTTGCATACACACTACTCAGACTCCCTCCAGTCACTGTTTGGCAGAGTTAAGATTATAGTAGCAAGATTATACACTAGCAGATCTGTAAGCCTCCTAAAGAGTTACCAATAGGTTCGGTCTGGTGTACTAATTAGTGGCCATCCTGCAAACACCGTTTTATTGCTGTACCCTCGAAATGTAAGTAAGATTGGATCTCACCATGATGTCCACCATAACCTCAAAAGTCATCAGTCATACTGCATGATGGAAGAGATCGGGAAGGGTTGACTGGAACTTTCTAGAAATTAAACATGGGTTCCACCACTTCAAGCCTCCAATAAGCAAAGTGGTGGTAAATTGAAAACGTATCTTCAATTCACAAAGGGGATCAAAGGGTGACATGAGTAATTACAGATCTGTTAGTTTGACTTCTGTTCCAGGGAAAATAATGGAGTCACTGGTTAAAGAGACATTACAGAATCATCTAGATAAGCATTAGCATTGGTAGAGGCAAATGATGCAAGAAAGCAAGCTTATGCAGCATCAGCCAAAAAAAAAAAAAAAAACACTCCCATTCCACCCCACCGTTCGTTCCAAATACCTGTCCAACTCAGCCTTAAATTTATTTAGGCTATCAACTTCCATGACAAAGGATGGAAGTCTGTTGCACCAATCAGTTACCCACTGGCTAAAGGCAAACTTCTGCACATCTGTCTTTCCTCAATTTGAATTTATGCCCTCTCAGATGATTATTCTGAGCAAGAGGAAGAATTCCATCAGCATTGACTATTCTCAAACCATTCAAGGCTTTATACACTTCAATCAGATCACCTCGCAGGCACTGTAATTTGCAAAACTTAAGCCTTTCTTCGTAAGAGCAACCCTTTGTTCCATTCACTAATCTTGTTGCCCTTCTCTGTACTCTTCCGACAGCTCTATATCCTTCATAAAATGAGGCCTCCAGACCTGTATACAGTACTCAAGGTGTGGCCTGACCATTGCCTTATACAAGGGAATAATCACCTCCTTATCCCTGCTAGAAAAATTCCTGTATATCATTGACAAGACACCATGAGCTACTCTTGCAGCCCATCTGCACCGCTCAGAGACCTTCATATCTGCCTGAACAATTACCCCCCGGTCCTTTTCATTCTCTACCACTGTCAGTGTAGTACCACAGAGTTGATACGTTGCTCTGGGGATACTATTTCCCATATGTACTACTTTACATTTGTCAATGTTAAACTTCATTTGCCACCTCTCAGCCCATCTGCTCAACCTTTCCAGATCCTGTTGCAGCAGCATAGCGTCAGTAGTGTCCTTCACAACTCTGTCAACCTTTATATCGTCTGCAAACCTGGACATTAAGCTTGATATACCATCATCAATATCATTTATAAATACAGAAAACAACAATGGACCGAACACTGAACCCTGAGGGACTCCACTAATAACATTCGTCCATGATGAGAAGTGTCCATTGATTACCAATGGACACTTCTCTGTCTTCACCCACTCAACCATCCCTTTATCCAATTTGTGCTGCAGTGTTCCATATGCAACAGTATCAAAAACCTTTCTAAGATCCAAATATATAATATCAAAGTTATTCCCTGCATCCAGTTCTTTTGTGACTGCATCATAGTATCCAATCAAATTGGTTAGACAAGACTTTCCCTTAACAAAACCATGCTGTGTCCAAGCTATAACTGAAGTCTTGTCTAGATGATCCTGCAATGCTTCTTTAACCAGTGCCTCCATTAATTTTCCTGGAACAGAAGTTAAAATAACAGGTCTGTAATTACCTGTCTCCTTTTGATCCTTCTTTGTGGATTGGGGTCACATTTGCACATTTTCAGTCCATGGGTACCTCCCATGAGTCCAAAGAAGCTCTCATAATTATGGCTAAGGGGTTTGCTTACTTCCTTTGCTGTGTCCTTTAATATAACTGGATAGATCCTATTCACCCCAGGTGCCTTTTTTATGTTTATCCTCAACAATTTATCCTCCAATTTCCTCTCGGTTATTACAAAATCATCTAGCTCATTGCGAGAGTTTACTTCATCTCTGACAATCCCTTTCCTGAGTAACTCCTCATGTGTGAATGTAGATGCAAAATACTCATTTAGTTTGTTAGCCACCTGAGCCGGATCATCAACAGTTGAACCATCAATATCCAGTGGACCAATCTGATTCATCCCTTTCCTTCTAGAGTTTACATAGGTAAAGAACTCTTTATTGTTTTTCTTTGCATCCTTTGCCAAAGATTTCTCATAATCTGCCTTTGCCTGCCTAATCTCCTTTTGACTTGGTTACAGACCAGCTTATATCTATTATAGGCTTCCATTTCACCCATTAATTTATATGTATCCCATGAATTTTTCTACTCTTCCCTATGTCTCATTAGTTCATCTGACATCCATTTAGGCCTAAACTTTGAACAATATTTCTTAGTTAGTATGTAAAGCCTAGTAGCTTCCAAGATAAGTTCTTTGAATGCTTCCCATTTTGAATTTGCTGTTGATAACATCATCAGTTGGGCCCACTGTATAGAATTTAAATACTGTCTCAGAACATCATAGTCGCCTTTAAGAGAGCAAAAACCCTTCCGTTTACCCCTGCCTAATGTTCGTTACCTCTTTGAATAAATCCCACTTCAGCACACTGTGGTCACTGCCACCTAGTGGTTCCTTTATCTGCAGATTCTTAATGCATGAAGAATCACTACTGATAATCAGATCAAGAGTATTAGTCCCTCTAGTTGCTTCCCGAACATGGTGATGTAGAAAACAATCATCCAATAAATCCACAAAAGCCTTGCTAATGTGTGTGTGTGTGTGTGTGTGTGTGTGCGCGCGCGTGTGTGCATGCTTGCTTGCGCGTGTGCATGTGACCAACCCACAAATTCCAGTCAATATCTGGGATATTAAAATCCCCCATTATAAGACTCTCTGATTTACTGGCCCACTCTATTTCCCTGTACAGTTTCTTATTATATTCATCAGAGTCATTAGGCCTATAACACAGGAGAATGAGAGTATCCTTGTGCAGGTGAACTTTTTACAGCTCCTGGAATAGAGAAGTTTTTTTCTGTTTTATTAGCTTAAATTGGCATATTAACTTATTTTCTTGTGTAGCTTTATATTCTAGTTAAGATACTTAGTTTAAAGTTGAACTGTACAGTGGGATCAACTAACGATGCTACCAACAGTAAATTCTAAGTGGGAAGCATTCAAGGAATTAATCGGGATGCTACTAAACATTTCATACCTATTAAGAAATATTGTTCAAGGTTTAGGCCTAAATAGTTATCAAATGAACTAATGAGACTCGTGACAGAGAAGAAAAATGCATGGGATGCATATAAATTATCAAACGACTCAGAAGCCTATAGCAGATATAAGCTAATCTGTAATCAGGTCAGAAAGGAGGTTAGGCAGATTACAAGAAATCTTTGGCAAAAGATGCTAAGAAAAACACAAGGATTTCTTTACTTATATAAACTCTAAAAGGAAGGGGATGAATCTGATTGGTGCACTGGACATCGATGATTCGATTGTTGATGATCCTGCTCAGATAGCAAACAAACAATGAGTAATTTTGCATCTACATTCACACATGAGAAGTTAAGGTTTGAAAATGGCAGAAGCTTATCAAATTGTAGCAGGGTGCTTAATGATTTTGTAATAATTGAGAGCAAAGTGGAGGAGAAATTGTTGAAGTTAAACATAAGAAAGGCACGTGGGGGTGGATGGGATCTATCCAGTTATATTAAAGGAGGCGGCAAAGGAACTAAGCAAACTCTTAGCCATAATTATGAGAGCATCCTAGGACCCAGGGGAGTTCTCCATGGACTGGAGATGTGCAAACATATCCCCAATTCACAAAGGGGGATTGAAGGGTGACACGTGTAATTACAAAACAGTTAGTTTAACTTCTGTTCCGCGTAAAATAATGGAGTCATTGGTTAAAGATGCATTGCAGGATCATCTAAACAAGACTGCACAATAATTCATACACAGCATAGGTTTTTAAGGAAAGTCTTGTCTGACAAATTTGATAGGATATTATGATGTGGTTACAAAGGAACTGGATGCAAAAAATAATTTTGATATCATATATTTGGATTTCAGGAAAGCTTTTGACACTGTTGCACATGGAAGACTATTGTACAAATTGGAGCAGAATGGTATTAAGGGTGAGTTGCTACAATAGATATAAGGATGGTTGAGTGGGAGAAGACAGAGGGTGGTAATTAATCGGTGCTGCTCTTCGTGAACTAATGTTATTAGTGGAGTCACCACAGGGTTCGATTTTGGGTCCACTGTTGTTTTGTATATTTATCAATGATATTGATGAAGTTATATCAGGCTTAGTGTCGAAGTTTGCAGATGATACAAAGGATGGCAGGATTGTTAATGACAGTAACGGCAGTGTGCTATTGCAACAGGACCTGGTCCTTGAGGTTGTCACAGACATTATCTCAGATATGCCAGACAAGCTGTACTTGCTACCTGGGAGTCTAAAACGCTGATGGACTTGATATTTGGGTGACACTCAAATCAAGTGGACCCAATTTCGGCAAAGTCCAGACGGTCTGTGACTGCCAAATCCTCTGCTTGCACCTTCACGATGGTGGGACTGTTAGTAATCCTGGGTATAACCTCCATGAAGAAGTACATGATGGGTGACCACCCAGGTGTGAACTACCGTAAGCAGGGGTCGAGGTGTGGTGCCCACAGCACATGGAGGAATGCCGCCCCTCTATGTTACCAGGCAGTACTAGGTGGTAGATGACTCTCATCAATCGGTGCAATACCACCACTTTGCTTATTGGAGGCTTGAAGTGGTTTAGTCTCTAGAGTTAAGTTCCGGTCAACTCTTCCCTATCTCTTCCATCATGCAGTATGATTGATGACTTTTGAGGTTATTATGAACATCGTGGCGAGATCCAATATTTCTTATATTTCGAGGGCACAGCTCTAAAATGGTGTTCGCAGGCCGGCCGCTAGATAGTACACCGGACCGAACCTATTGGTAACTCTCTAGAAGGCTTCCGGATTAGCTAGTGTATAATCTTGCTACCTCTACTCTGCCAGATAGTGACTGGAGAGAGTCCAAGTAGTGTGTATGCGGGGAGCATTGTCGAGGCCACGTTATGTCAAGGATCTGGATATATTCTTACCATGTGTATGCCATATCCAAAAATTTCATTAATTCATACAGCATGTCCCACCCAATTTTTCTTACTATTGAATACACAATGAATTGTCAAACTAATAGAGCAAGCTTATCTGCGAAAAGATCTAAACCTCCCAAGCACTTCCTAATTCATTTCACAAATATGCGTGGTCTCAATTCTAATCTCAACGATGTCCATTTCCACTTGCAGTCTGCCAAACCCCATGTACTTTTTATGACAGAATCTCAGTTATCGGTTGATTCAACTACTGCTCATCTCAGATGCCGAAATTATTTGCTGTATGATTCCTTTTGCCTCAAAGGTGGTACTTGTGCATATGTCCGATTAGATATTCACTGTCAGAGACCGGGCAATTTGGAATCTCCTCTCTTTGATCTTCTCTGGCTTAAAATCTCTCTACCTCATTGTGTCAAATTCATCTGTTGTCTCCACCGTTCTCCCAACTCCACTAATCACTTTGAGCTCTTTGACTTCCTCTGTTTGCAGCTTGACTTTCTCCAGTCCAACTTTCCTAACAGTGAGGTAATTTTTCTTTTTGATTTTAATATTCACAACTCCAGTTGGCTTCCGTTTTCTAGTCACACCGACCCAGCTGGTCGAGATGCTGAGGCTTTTGCAATTACTAATGACCTTACACAGATTGTTCATTTACCTACAAGAATACTGGACAATCCTAATCATACAGCCAATACGCTTGATCTTTTTCTCATAAACAACCCTTGTAAGTACACTGTCGAAGTGAGATGTCCTTTAGGCACTTCAGATCACAACTTGATTATTGTCTCTTCTGCAATGGAACCTTTATCTCATGGCTATTCCAAACCAAGTGTTGTTTGGCATTACAAGAATGCAAAATGGGATGACCTGCGAGACTTCTTTTCTTCTTTTCCTTGGTCAGATTACTGTTTCAAAACTTCTGATGTCAACGTTTGCTCGGATCGTGTCAATGAAATTATTCTTGCAGGAATGGAATCTTTTATCCCACACTCTACTTTAAAATCTCGTCCTTTATCTAAACCTTGGTTTTCCAATAAATGTGCTAAGGCTGTCCAACAGAAGAATGTTGAATATCGTAATTGGCTTGTTTCTAATTCTTCAGTTTCATTTTCTGCCTACACCAAAGCTCGCAACAGTTGTAAAGCAGTTATTAATCAGTCCAAACTAGAGTGTGAACAGGCTAAGAGTAGAAAACTTGCTTCTTGCCCTAATGGTAGCCTCTGGTCTCTTGCCAAAGCTATTGGCCGCAACTTTTGCCCATCTCTGCTCCCACCTCTGTCCAAACCAGATGGTTCTGTTGTCACTTCAAACAAGGATAAAGCTGACCTGCTAGCATCGCATTTTTCTTCCAACTCATGTATTAATGATCTGGTAAAACACCTACCACCAGTCCCAACCCGTTCCATTGAATGCCTCCTGTGGTCTTCCGTCAAAAGGATGTCAGAAGGATTTTGACGAATCTTGATGCTAAGAAAGCTCCAGGTCCCGATGGTATTTCTTCTCTTGTTCTCAAAACCTATGCTCCTGAACTTACTCCTATTCTTTGCCGCCTTTTTTCACTTTCTTCCAAAGGTGTTTTTCCTTTGCTTGGAAATTTCCTCATATCCAGCCAGTTCCTAAAAAGGGTAACAAATCTCTCCCATCCAATTATTGTCCCATTGCATTTACTTCTACTCTTTCTAAAGTAATGGAGAAATCAATTAACCATCAACTCTTAAACTACCTAGAAACCTTCCGTTTGATCAACGATCGCCAGCATGGATTCCGTCAGTGTCGATCCACTGTGATATTCTGGCTTATGTTACCCATTTATGGACTAATTCAATGGAAAGGTTCGGTGAAACACGAGTAGTTGCTCTTGACATCCCAAAGGCTTTCGATCGTGTTTGGCATAACGGTCTTCTAAACAAGCTTCTATCTTATGGTTTGCCAACACTTTTTAGTAATTGGTTATCCAGTTTTCTCTCTGATCTCTTGCTGACGGTGATGGTAGACGGCTCTCTGTTTTCGAACTTCTCCACTAATGCCGGGGTCGCCCAAGGTACAGTTCTTTCCCCCACTCTTTTCCTCTTGTATATTAATGACCTTTTTCCATTGACTGGAAATCCTATCCATAGTTTTGCCGATGATAGCACACTGCATTCCACTTTCCATTTTGAGAAACCTTGTCCTGCTCAATCAGCTTCAACTTCTCGAAAATCTGCTACCAATTCCTTAAATGCCGATCTTCAGGTAATTCTCCAGTGGGGCAAAGACAACTTAGTTGATTTCAAGCCTTCTAAAACTCAGTCTTGTCTTATATCTTGCATAAAGGATTCTTCTGCTCCTATGCTTATCTTTAGTGACACTCTGATTTCTAGGCAAAATGATATATCTCTTTTGGGGATTACTGTGACATCTAATCTCTCTTGGCATGAGCACATTACAAATATTGCTTTTTCTGCATCGAAAAAACTTGGTTTTCTCTTTCACTCTTGGCATTACTTTTCTTCCAAACAGCTGCTCACTCTGTATAAATCGCAAATCCGCCCTGCCATGGAATATTGTTCCCACATCTGGCACCTGGGGTGGTGCCCCCAAAACCTCTCTCAGGCTGCTTGATTCCATTCAGAAGAGGGCAGTTAGGTTAATTAATGATTCATCTCTAACAGTCACTGTCTCATAGACGTACTGTTTCTGTTGCATACCTTTTCTATGGATAGTTCCATGGGCATTGTTCTTCTGAATTGGCTTCTATAATTCCCGCTCTCTCTTTCAAAACAGTCCGAACACGCGCCACCACCACCAACCAACATCCATTTACTGTCCAACTTCAAACTCACAGAACCAACTTTTCATCTTCCTCGTTTATTCATTCAGCTGCCGTTTTCTGGAACAACCTTCCTTCATACGTATTTCCTGAAAATTACAATCTACAGAAGTTCAAGTCCAATGTCAACAAATATCTTCTTTCGTCTTCTCAACCTCCAACCCAAGCATGGTACTATAGGTTCTATCTAATACCTCTCATGTTTGGGGTTTACATCAAAAAAAAAAAAAAAAAAAAGATAATTTGGGCAGATGGGCTAAGAAGTGGCATCTGAAGTTTTAACCTTGACAAATACAAAGTACTGAATATGGGTAGAAGTAACCCCAGAGAAACGTACCAACTGTGTGGTACTACACTTAAGGTGGTAGAAAATGAAAAAGACCTGGGAGTAATTGTGCAATCAGATATGAAGTTTTCTGAGCAATGCAGACAGGCTGCCAGGGCAGGTCATGGGGTTTTGTCAATGATATATATATAGGAATTTTGTTAGCAGGGAGAAGGAGGTGATTGTCCCTCTGTATAAGACAATGGTCAGGCCATGCCTTGAGTACTGCGTACAGGTCTGGAGGCCTCATTTTAGGAAGGATGTAGATTTGCTTGAGTGTGTACAGAGAAGGGCAACAAGATTGGTGAGGGGAATGAAGGGATCCTCTTACCAAGAGAGGCTTAAGTTCTGCAAATTGCAGTGGCTGGAGGCTAGGCACCTGTGTGGTGATCTTATTGAGGTGTATAAGGTCTTGAATGGGTTGAGCACGCTAAATTCTGATGGGATTCTTCCACTTGTTCAGATTACGAACCTAAGGGGGCATAAATTCAAATTAAGAAAAGACAGATGTAGAATAGATGTGTGGAAATTTGCCTTTAGCCAGTGGGTGGTTAATTGCTGGAACAAACTTCCATCTGTCGTAGAAGTTGATAGGTTGAATTAATTTAAGGAGGAACTGGGCAGGCATTTTGAGGGAATGGTGTGATTTTTTTTTTTTTTTTTTTGTCTGATGCTGCATAAGTTCATACACTTGCTTTCTTGCATCACATGCCACTACTACTACATGCTGAGAATTTAATATATACAAAAAAATATATATTTTTGTATGCATATTTACAATTTTAATTATAGCCTGTTATTGTATGAGGAATTTAAACAAAAAAATTAGTGAAGGCATTTATTTCTTTAGCAATGATGATAATAAAACTAAAAATGGATGAACTTAGACAACAAACCATTTAATGACTTTTTTGCAACTGCTTAATGTCAGACAGCAGTCTGATATTTGGTTCCAACATTGTTGAGCTTAGTTTTAATTGGTCCTCCAAGTGAATATCCATCATCTGAGATCTCAAGCTTGTTTTAATTTGTGTCATATGAAAATGTTGATCCACAACAGTAAGTTGTGCCAAAACAATATAGCGTTCGACAAGCATGTTGATGTACATGTGGGTATTCAACAACATTTTTCCATATTTGAAGAGGATCTTTATGTTAAATAGAGACTTCAGAATATTATCTTCTGAGAGCTCAATTAATTCCATCTATAAGTCATCATGTGCTTTGGACACATTAAATTTCCATAAGATCATGTTTCTCAAAATCAGCAAACCTTTCATTGTATTCATTTAATTTATCAGGGAGTCTAGAACAGCTGTGTATTGTTTCATGTTGCATTTCCTTAAACTTAAACTAAATTATATAAAGAGAATAACAATACATAAAATTGAGAATAGATAAAATTTACCTTAAAAATATTTTGAGTTTGGTTTTATGTCATGAAATAAAAGGCAG
The DNA here is from genome assembly GCF_048544385.1 of Mastigoproctus giganteus. Lineage (NCBI taxonomy): Eukaryota > Metazoa > Arthropoda > Arachnida > Uropygi > Thelyphonidae > Mastigoproctus > Mastigoproctus giganteus. The sequence continues at coordinate 78,268,043 of NC_143584.1, read as the reverse complement.
ATTTCGCATTTCAAAGAAATAGACAAAAGGCCGCAACTGGTATCCCAAAAGGCTGCAAGTTCCCACTCCTGCACTTGATTCTTTCAGCAAGATGAGGCCCACTGGAATGGTTTGAGGATCAAATCCAAGTATTTCATGTACTTGTCTGATTGCCAAATTCCATCAATTTCTTCAAACCTTTGTGGGACGCAGTGGAACACAGCATTCACCAGTCTATGCCAGTGCCTTGCTCCAGAATGTCCTTCTGTTCAACTAGTGCAGGATACTTTCCACAGTTTTGTGGACTCAATATCATGCACCCTGCATGATATTGAGTGAAAGGCATCCCAACAGGTAGGTGGTTGTAATGTTTTAGCTTGTAAGTGTATATCATGTCAATAAACTGAATCTCTCAAATGCGATGGGCAAATGTTACCACACACTACATTTTGTGATTTATAAATTCCAAACTTAGAAATCAGAAAATGTCAATAGTAACGTCCAGTCCAATTCCAACATCAAACTTAAAAACTTCAGCCCAAATGTCACAATGCAATTTTTAGTGCAATTTAATCAGAAATTTTTTTTTTTTTTTTTAAAGCAAAGCCGAGCAACATGTACTTCAGTGACAGCATTGATTTGTTAAAAGGTGATCTTGTCTGACCAATCTGACTGGATACTATGATGCAGTAACAAAGGAAAGGGATGCAAAAAATAATTTTGACATCATGTACTTGGATTTCAGGAAAGCTTCTGATACTGTCGTATATAAAAGACTGCTGTACAAATTGGGGCATTGTGGCATTATTTATCAATACTTATGTGCCATGCTAGTTATTAGGTTTGAAGCTAAATGCGGCTATCGGGTTGATTATTTTTTTGAATTTTAAGTCTAAATTAATATTTATTTGTATAAATATTTATTAATATATATTTATATATATATATATATATATATTAAATTAATATTTAGACTTAAGTTAGTGCAAAGAACAATATATTTTTTACATAAAAAACAAAACAAAACACACACACACACACACACATATATATATATATATATATATATATATATATATATATATATATATATATAAATATATTTTTCTATTTTGAGAAGTAGTCTGTCCTCAAAAAGTAAATGTGTTAATGCATGCTATATTGCTATATTCTCTGCACCATAAAGTATTTACTTTTCTAACATAATAAGAATAAAGCTGTCATAATGAACAAATACCTATTTAATTTTTCTATATCACTTCCACGCCCAAGATGGAAAGTCGTTAATTTCTGTTTGCTCTTGAACTGGTACTCCATTTAATGTGTAAGATATTCTTATCCTCATTCTCAGTTGATTCTAAAAATATTAAAAAAAAAAGAAAAGAAAAGAAAAAGTGAAATTTACACCATTCATTTATCCAATTGAAACTCTTTATAGCAATACCCCAGGGGAATGAGAATCAGTAAAAGAACAAAGAAAAGTTTGAACACTTAATGCAATACAGTATTAAACATGAAAATGAAGGCTGCACATTTTTCATTGATTGTACTGTGTAGTAAGATTAATTTGTAAATCATGTATGTACAGTACCTATGTATATATGTACATACTAGATATATATGCTTAAACATAGATAGGGGAATTGAATTTAGACAAAAATAATTTGGCAAAATGTGCTGTTTCAGCGGCAGAGCATGTTTTAAAAGAGAAATATGAAGGTGAACGATTTATTTTTCAAGCGAAGCCAATTGCACACACACTTCTCACTTAGGCTGCACTTTAAAAAAAAAAAAATTCTAATACTTGATGATCATTCTTCAAGAAAACTTGTTCATTTCAGGTTCCATTACATCTGCAATGAGTTCCTCTTCATTCATGGGTATTCTTCTAAAGCATGCAATGTCTGCATCCACTTTAGTGTAGTCTCCAAACCATGTTTCCCCTCTAAGTTCAGGCAATGATATATCCTTAAAAACTTCTTCACAATTATCACTGTCTTCACAATTAATAGAGGAAGAGCATGAGAAACTTCATTTGTTGTATCATTAAAGGCAACAAGTCCAGCTTCATATTGTTTTAAGCAGTTGGCAATCACATTTTCTTCAACTCTATCGCATGCTGAAACATAAAAATATTTGTGTTTTGCTTTCGAGACACAACATGATTTTGTTTAATAGCACTTTTTCTTAAAGCACTGAATCACAACTTAATCAAGTGGCTGAAGAAATAATGTCATATTAGATGGGAGGTACTAAACAGTGATTACTAAACAGATGCAGGCCATTTGCTTAGCAATGAGGGATTAGCTAACCACAAACACCAAAATTTTTCTATTCTCCCTGCTCATCTTTTGATCTACGTTTCCATTCTTTTTTAGATTTTCGATGACATCCAAGCCTTTTCATTTGCTCAATGCATAGTCAGAAAATGTCTTCAAGCCTTTAAAACATTGTGGCTTCTGGGCTTTTCCAATGATCAAGAGAAGCTTCTCTGTGTGAGACATGTTGCTGCTAGGAGAATGGTAAGCTGTCCTTTTGTCTTTTTTTTACTTCCACCACATTTCTCATTTTAAGTGCAAACATTTTATCCAGTAGCACCTTAAAAAAAAAAACTCCTAGTTTCATCAGCACTGAAGTTGTCCTGGTTGTATGTGAAAAATTTTCCTTATATACCTTTGTAACTTCAGTACTGATGGCTGTGCTTTTGCTGCACACTTTTTTTGAGATACAGCTTACGATGAATCTTTTTCGAACAATCCATCAGAAAACTCACAATCTTTGATATTCATCCAAATATGCACATAATTCATCCATTATGCACACAATTTATAAAACATTTCCATTACAGAAACATTTTTTGCATATGTCATGATTAGTCATTCCAACAGAGATTCATTCCTCTCTTGGAATTCATTCCTAGAGTTGTTCCTCTATTAATTGTGAGTTTTCAAGGTCCAGATATTTTACCCTTTGTGCTCTGATCCTGCTCAGTGCAGCAGATTCCTCTTAAGCTTTCACCATTTCAGAACATTGAACAATGCACTCTTAAGAATGTCAAATTAAATTTTTCTGCACAATTGGCAAGGCTACCTGCTTTGTAGGAGCCATTTTATAAAACTATTGTCTATACTTATTTTAATGTTCATTTCATTACACTCAGTGCTTTCTCACAGTCAGCCTGCAAGCTCATAGGCAAATATGTGTCTTTCAAGGTCATTATAACGAACGTAAAATAGCATTTTTTATGGAAAATTGCATATAAAGAAACAACCATTCATGTCAATATTTTAATAAACTAAGTAATGTTTTTGTCATATAAATTTAAATTTTATTAACAATGAAATACACTAAATTTTATTAGGGTAATTATTTAGAGTATTCAATATTATATTCCATTTAAAAATAACCACAAGGGATAAAAACTCAGATGGCTATACTTTGAGAAAGGAAAAAAAAAAAAAAACAGTCATTATATACTCATAAATAACACTATGTTAAAGAAAAGAAATAGAAATTTAGGTAAAGGAATGGGATTTCAATGTGTTTATATTTTCCTGTCTCAGAGTCATTGACAGAAACTGGCTTGGGTGTATTACTGCTCACTTTAGAGACAACATTATTAACGAGTTAACCTAAAATTAATAATATAGTTTATAACTGAATAACATCACCAAGGAGGCAAATCCTTTATTCATTAAAGACTCAAGAGACCACTATTACAGATATTTGGGGCCTTACTGGACCCTCACCAGATTGTGAATGGCTCCTATTTTCAATTTAATGTTGATATGTGAATAAATATATCAAATCTAAATAGGCAGCCCAGCTGCTTGTTTAGATTCAATTATGTGATTTTAGGTTTTTATTATGTTTCAGCGCAATAGATTTGATATTTTTAATAAACTGATCTGTATAACTGCAATACTGTCATCATCATTATCAAATATTCTGCTGCTACTGCTGATGATGATGATGATAACAAATAAGCAAATTCTTGTAAATGTCTGTAGATTGTGAATTTGTTCAATTTAATGCTCAAAATATATTGAGTGGATATATTCCCTTTATTTTTATTTTCTTCAATATTTGTAAAATAATAAGAGGAGTTTACCCCAATATAGTATGTAGAACACTTCTATGTACTATATTGAGGTAAACTCCTCTTATTATTTAACAAGTATTGATATCAACGTAGAACATTTGAGCATTACAGAGCTCTGGTTCATACTATCTATTTTCTTCAATGTATATCAGCATTGTTTACCAGTATATATTTATATCATTCACATTCATACAATGTTCATTATCATTCATACAAGTGACATGGCACTTGCATGACAATGCATTTTGTAAAATAAGTGTAAAACAGTTCTCAAGTACATTTTTTTCATTTAGTCAAATATAGTGCTAAGAATAATATTATTAACAAGTACAAGAATTAAAAAACTTTTAGCCCATAAGTTTGTTTTTTTTTTAAATCAGAGATGAGTAGTGTTTTATTTATTTTTTTACTTTCTAAGTTGCTTCCTCTGATTTTTTTATTATTTTTAAATGTGAATTCACAAAAGCAACCAAAAAATTTTACAAAACTTCTCCACTGGAACAAATGCAATGGGAGATCCAGGATTCCAGGCAGTCCCCCTTTCCCTTGACTACAGAAATTTCTTTACTATCCATACCCATTTAATGACACTCTGGTCATTACATGCCATGGTTTTCGTACTGTCAAATTGTGGATGCAGTTTGGATCGTTGGTGAGAACCAAATCAAGGATATTAGAGCTCCTTATAATTAAAATAACATGTTGGAATAAATAACAATCATTCAGATTTCCACAATCTGTTCCCCCATGGAAACAGGTTATGGAAATATAGTGCCCATCTGTGATTTCCAATCTATAAGAGAACAAGTTGCCTATTGAAAATTTTCCCATACTCCTCCGAATTGTTCGTCTGTAACATAAACTATCATCTTCCCTCCCTCTAGAGCAGAGCTCAAATAATCGTGCACCCATCAACCCTCTTCAGTGTGCATGTAATGCTATGTTAGGAATATATCCATGTTTATGGACATACCACCCAAAAAATTGTGCGACCTTGGTTGCAACAATGTGTTTGTCTGCAGAGTAAGATAAGGATGCTGGAAGTGAGATAAATGTGGGGGGATAGGAATTTATGTTGGCAATCCTGGTATCTCTTCAGTTTTTTAATAACTTAGATGTGAGGCATTGATGCTGTTTTCTTTTGTTTGTGTTTTGGAGGTTATTTTGAATAAAATCTCACCTTTTGTGTCTCAGTTAGTAAGGTGAGTTTATTATTCATTTCACAATCATTAGTTTTAATTTCATAAGAAAAAGGGAAAATGAGGACACAACCATGTGGGTTAAGGAGTTTTATGCTTGCTGTTATTAAAGTTTAGTTTGTGTAGATTATGGAGTTAAGAGTTTTTACCTGAGTTGGTTCCTAATAATCATAGGTTGCTCACAAAATTATTTATGAATAACTTTTATAGTAATATATGAATTTTAAAATATTTCTTGAATTACAAACACTTCCAACAGAAGAGGGAAAAAAAATACTGAAGAAAGACACTTCAACTAATTTCAACTATTTACGTTGCTTTAGCTTGGCATCATCCCACTTTCTTTTTTCACTCATAATGAAGGGATCATTGAGAAAAAAAAATCACAAAAAGGATACACTTGTGCATAAGAAGACGCTGAGAAGCCGCACTGTGTGAGGTATTGCTGTAACTTTTTTTTTTTAAATATACCTCAATTTATTTGGATGTGAAAGATGACTTCTCTGTGAAAAGTGTGAATTAAAGCTTTACAATCAAATTTAAATTATTAGATAATAATATTTTAAATAAAGTTTCAATTTAATTCCATTACTTTAATATTTCTTAGTATAATCTATCCCCTTTTAATGAAATGTTTTTCCAAATTTTCCTTGTGGGAGTTGGTTTTTTATGGAGACCACCATCAAAGCCTATTTATTGCTTTGAATTAACTGATGCAAATATTTGAAACTGGAAGTTGCTGATAAACAAAACCAAAAGCTGCAGATATGTGCAGCTGATAGCTGTTTGGCTTTATTGTGGTCATCTGGAAATTGTAGGTGTAACACCTTTGCTGCAAAAAAAAATTTAACAAATCTTTTAGATGCACACTTCACTGTCTATAATTCTGGCATCCCTAGTCATAGTGCAATTTTATTTTAAACATGGTTTTGAAAAGAGCATTGACATAATTTTAAAAATCAATTTGACAGTTGGCAGACACCATACCTTCACTACTGCCAACCTGAATCCTGTCACTTGGACCATGAAGGTAGCGGCATGACATTGGTATTGATTGTTTGTTTGTTTGTTTTGGGATTTATTTGGCGCATCGGCAACTATGGCCATAGTGCGCCATACATATGGTAACTATGAATGCCATTTCTTCTCAAATAGAGAAAATGGAAAAAAAGGAACCAGAAAGTAATTTTTTAACTAACTAAAGGAGGTGATATACTTTAATCATCTTGAGAAAGTTATAAATGTTTGAGACATTTGTTTCATTATTTAAAAGTGAAGTAAGTGTAGGAGGTTCTCCTGTTGTGGCTGGAGTGCAAAGATTCTGGCGTTATCTTGTATATTTTGTACATTCAACCAGAATGTGTTTCACTGAGAGCATTGTATTACAGTGATGGCATTGAGGGGGTATCTCTCATCTTAAAAGATAACCATGAGTAATATTTGTGTGACCAATTCACAGACGAGCCAATATTACCTCCTGATGTTGGATTGAACTGAAGTTGGAAGGCCATCCCTCAAGGTTTGGCTTGATACTTCAAAGCTTATTGTTAGGTTGATTTTCCCATGATAACTGCCATTGGCACATGCATTTTTCCTGGATTATTGGTTGATAATCCAGGAAAAATAGTCTTGATGAGGCATTTTCCACTTGTTCTCGGGTGGTAGGTGAGCTAATTTGGCAGCATTGTCTGCTAGTTCATTTCCAGGAATTGCCATATGTCCTGGGACCCAGCAGAAGTGTATGTCCTGAATTGCTATTAGTTCAGCGGAAAATATACTGAACTCACGTGACAACTGATAAGCTAATGTGATGTTTGGAAAAACTGCGACGATTCCAAAGTGGACATCATTCTTTGATCCATCAGTATGTACTATGGAAAAGCTGGGAAACTGGTCCACTACTGCATGGTATAGTTGTAAGAAGTTTTCTCTATGCAATGTAGATTTATTCCATTCATGTAGGTGTAAGTCACGAGGGTGGAGTGATATTTCAAGGAGCAAGAGAGAATGGGAGGCTATGTGCCACATTGTCTAAGGTTAAATTTAGTTCTTCTAAGAGGTGTTTTATTCTCATACCCAAAGGACGGTTAGCATTAGGGCGGTTTTGGTATAACCTGCTGTGCTGTGATGTGAAAAGTATCTGCCAGTTTTGGTGTTCTGGCATAGATCTAATTTTATAGACATAACGTAGTATCAGTTGTTGTTGCCTGATCGAGAGAGGGGGTTCGTGTGCTTCAGCATATAAGCTATGTATTGGAGACGTGCAATATGCTCCTAAAGCAATGCGTATTCCACTATGATGGATAGGGTCAAGCCAGCGAAGGATACCAGGTCTTGCTGAACTATACACTGGTGCTCTGTAGTCAAGTTTCGATCTTATTAATGCTCTATATAACCGAAATAAAATAAGGCGATCAGCTCCCCACTCAGTTGCAGAGAGAACCTGGATGATATTTAGTCTTTTGATATGCTCAACAAAAGTGAGTTTATGGTCTAAAGTGATTCCTAAGAACCGTATGCTGGGATGAACTGCTTTTGGTTGGTGATTCAGTTGTAGCTCCGGATTAGGGTGGAGTTTGCGTTGGCGGCAAAAATGGATGCAAAATGTTTTTTGGCGACAAAGTTGAAATCCATTAGTCTGAGCCCATGAACAGATCTTAGTTATTGCCCCTTGCAACTGTCTCAACAGTATTCATGTTTTTCGCATGACACCAAATACTAAGGTCATCTACAAACAGTGCTTCATCAATAGTGTTTGGAAGTTGTCTGGTAAAGGTGTTTATTGCAATTATAAAAAGTGAAGCACCGAGTACAGAGCCTTGAGAAACTCCTTCTTATTGTGAAAATACTTGGGACAGTGAGGTTTTAAATCGAACCTGGAATGTACGCTTGCATAGGAAATTCTGTATGAAAATCATTGCCATGGACTTCGGTGACCCCGAAGTCCATGGCAATGTAATTCATGGAGTATTCCACTTCCACGTGGAATCATAGGCCTTAGTGATATCAAAGCAGACTAACACATGATGTTCCGATCTGAGGAATGCATTCCGAATTGAGTTCTATAGTCTGACTAGTATATCTAGTGTAGATCTATTTTGTTGAACACCGAATTGTGCAGAATGTAGCAGATTGAAATTTTCAAGGTACCAGATCAGTCGGCGGTTCACCATCTTTTCGAGAATTTTGCAAATGCAACTGGTGAAGGCGATTGGTCTATAATGAGAGGGATTTTTAGGGTCTTTACCTGGTTTAGGGAAGGCAAGGACCGTAGCATGATGCCATTGATTAGGGAATTTATCTTCCAGGAAGAGTCTATTGAATAGATGAAAAAGTAACTGTAATGATTCGGTACTTAGTTTCTGTATCATGGAATAATGAATATTATCTGGTCCTACAGCACTGCGTCTAGATGTTGACAAGGCTCTATGTAATTTGTGGATGGTAAAAGGTAAATTGTATTGTTCATCTCCTTTTGAAGAGAAGTTTAACTTGTTTTTCTAAACTTGTTTTCAATCTTCTGAAGGTCGGTGTATAGCTTTCTATTGCTGATGTTTTGGCAAAGGTTTCACCTAGTATATTGGCAATTCCAGCAGGATCATTTACATTCTGCCCTCTCCATTCCATGATGGATAGAGGTGTTGCTTTATATTTGCCACTCATTTTTCTGATTGCTTCCAAATTTTATGTGTAGGATTGCTTGATTGATAGTCGAAGTGAAGCGGATTCAAGCAGCCTTTTTATTGCAGCGTCTAACATATCTTGCTCTTGCTCTAACGCCCTTATATTGAATGAGATTGGTTGTAGTTGGACTCCGGCAAAAAGAATTCCAAGGTTTGCTTTGCTCTTTTTCGGCCACAAGGCATTCATCACTCCACCAGGTTTTTGGATGAATCTGTAATTTTGAAGAGGATTTCGGTACGGTTTGTTCTGCTGCATGTAATATTGTTTTTGTGACATAGTCAACTGCTTCATCAGTTGTGGAATTTTGGATTATTTTGGGATCAAGCTTAGTTAATTTTTTATAGGACTGCCAATCTGCTTTATCAATGAGCCAATGTGGAATTTTAGTAGGATGATGAGAGGACTTATTAAGTAATTCAATTATTATGGGAAAATGATCGCTATGTAGCGGATCGTTGTTTACAGTCCACTTTAGACTAGGATATAAGGTTGCTGAACAGATAGACAAGTCTATTGCAGTGCTTGTTCCTGAAGGAAGGTGAACGTATGTAGTTGAACCGTCATTTAGAAGAAGGAGGTTGTTATTGTCTAGACACTGTTCAATTAGTTTTCCTCTTTGATCGATGATGTTGTTGTTACCACATAGAGTGTGATGACCATTTAAGTCTCCCAGAATGAGGAAAGGTGTTGGGAGTTGAGCTATAAGATAGTTGAGATCATTTTGATGGACGGTATAGCTTGGTGGGATGTATAAGGAGCAGATTGTCATATGGATGTCAGCAGCTGCATGGACTGCTAGGGGAGGGGAGGGGAGGGGAGGGGAGGGGAGAGTTCAGTAAGACCTGTTTGGTAGGAATATGTGGGTTTGTTAAAATAGCTACACCACCATGTGCAATATTCTGATTGGTTCTGTCTTTTCTAATAATGTTATAACGAGACAGTAGTAGTGGCATGTGATGCAAGAAAGCAAGTGTATAAGCTTATGCAGCATCAGCCAAAAAAAAAAAAAAAAAACACACCATTCCCTCCAAATGCCTGTCCAGTTCCTCCTTAAATTTATTTAACCTGTCAACTTCCACAACGACAGATGGAAGTTTGTTCCAGCAATTAACCACCTGCTGGCTAAAGGCAAATTTCCACACATCTATTCTACATCTGTCTTTTCTTAATTTGAATTTGTGCCCCCTTAGGTTCGTAATCTGAACAAGTGGAAGGATCCCATCAGAATTCAGTGTGCTCAACTCATTCAAGGCTTTATACACCTCAGTTTTGGTGTATTTTGGGGTTTTAAATATGTCTCTTGATTATTTGTTGTTGTTATTTTGGTTTTTAGGAGCATTAGCAACTAAGGCCATATTGCTTCAGGATATGCGGTGGTCATTCCCTGACCTTTCCGCATCCTCCATATTTGGTGGAGATCGGCTCGAACCCCGGTCTAATCAAGAAGCGTGTGCTACGCACTGCTGCTCCTTCCCACCTGGCTACGGAGGCGCCATGTCCCTTGAAGGCAGAGACATATTGGTGAGTATTTACAGGAAAGATCGCATAGGTCATCGATATTGGCACGAAATCCACGACAATTCCACTGTATTATTCTGTTCATTAATTATCTCTTGTTAGGCTTTCTGAGCGTTTTCGGGTTGCTGAGGTTTTCTGTTTTTCACTCTTGTTTTTATCTTTTTTTGGGAAGGAAGGCCTTTCGGTGTCCATGTCTTCTTCGACAAAAATTTGAAGGACAGGGTCATCTGCTGATTTTTATTTAGTGTCCATTGTTGTTGGTGATTAGAAGTTATTATATGTTTTTCTTTGAGTCCTTGATCCAAAGTGTGGGGATTTTCGAGTGGTATGGAAATTGGTGTATTGACTGCTTGGGTTTGAGTTGGACTGTACAAAGATTTTATGTAATTCGAGAAGGCACTTTTGGGGGTACTGTTAGTTCAGTTTGCGATTTGGTTGATTGGAATTTTTTGGTGGCTTGGGCATACGTAGGTCTGTTTGCATGAGTTGGTGGTGAGATGATTCTTTTTGCTTCTTGGTAAGAAACATTATGGTTGGTTTTATATTTCTGGATAAGTTTCTCACTTTTCCAGCGCTCACATGTTCTAGCATAAGCGGGATGATCTTTTTGGCAGTTTGGACATACTGATTGAGGAGCATTACAGTTTTCGCAATCGTGTTCAACTGAACCACACTTTGCACAAGTAGGGGTTCCCCAGCAAGCTGTCTGGGAATGTCTATACTTCTGACATCGGAAACACCGTAGCAGGTTTGGGACATATGGTCTGACATTACATACCAGATATCCGGCCTTAATGGATGATGGACGATTTGGTGTATTAAAGGTCAAGATCAGATTGCAGGTAGGGATCAGATTGGCATCTTTTCTGGTGGAGATTCTCTTGACATGAATAACTCCTTATTCTTTCATTTCTTCTTCAGATACATCTAGTAAGTCCCAGTCTGAGATCACTCCTTTAGAGGTGTTCAGTGATCTGTGGGGCGTTACAGTTACTGGGAGTCCTGCAAAGAAATTAGTTTTCAGAAGTTGCTCAGAATGTTTGGCATTAGATGTCTCAATGAGAATATCTCCTGATCTGAGTCTTTTTATGGATTTCGGAGATCCTGCTCTACTTTCCAATTCCTTTTGAACTCTAAATGGAGAAAGTTTGCCAACTGCATTTTCACCAGTTGAATGGATGATCAGATAGGTTGGAATTGGATAGGTCTCTGGCTCAGTTTTTTGGCACTTTGCAGTTCCTGCTGTGGAACTATCTTTCTTTTTTGATATCTGGGTTGTGTCTGGCAGCCCAGATAAGTCTGAGTTTGACTTACTCATGATATGCTCTTTTTGGCCCTGGGAGATTGTCTTTTTCTTCCAGGTTACCAGCCCCGCTACGTGGAGGCAAGAGCGGTGCCGCCTAGCGACCCAAGCGAAGAAAAGGGTTAGTATTAACTAAAAATAAAAGAGGGATTAAAGAAAGGTGGCTTTCCTTTCTAGATTATAGTATTTGAATATATGTATTTAACTATAATATTCAGAAGTTATCAGACTTTCGAAACTCAGGAGAAATGTATTTACAGTTAAGTGTACTAGATAATCACTCTGGAAAGGTGCTGTGGTCACTAATATCGCTTGGCACTCGGGGGCCTTGGTATCGATGACCCTTGCAGGAGAACCCACTAGCCAAATGATCCTTGCTGAGCCTTTCAGGACCAACAGTTTTGTTGAAGCAAGGGCCAAAGTGGTGTGTTGAAGCTGCGTCCCTCAACCACAAGGATCCCCCTTTCCAAATTTCCATGGGTCACAACGCATGGCAAACACACTGGATTCCTATGATGTTAGCTTGGAACCCAGGCTGTGGGCGTTGGATCCCAGTGATGCTAATCTGGGGATCAGTAGCATCACTGAGAGGTCCTTTCATCATGTATAGGTGCCCAACATTGAGGGGATTTTTCTTAAGGAATGAGCAATCAAGTCAAACTAAGAAGAAATTAATATTTAAAAGCATTTATATACAAAGTATTTTACAAATCTTCAAAAATTTGTAAAGAAATTCACCTTTAGAAAAACCACTACAGGAAGGATGGAGACATTTTGGAAACATTCAAAATGGCCAATGAAAGCAAAACAATGAGTATTGGTAACATCAGATACATTTACCACTCGAGACATTTCAGAAAATCATGCAAGCGAAAACTGTTCCGTGTATGGCACCCTTGTTGGTCCATATACACAGCATAAGTTACCTCTACTAGACATTTGATGATGATAATGCATATCTCAGTATTTTAGAAATACTGAGGTAGGTGCATTCCTAGCTCAGTATTTCTAAAATTTAAACTTTTATGCAAAAAATTCTGAATGCAGGGATACAATGTGTATAATATGAAAATCACCTAATTATTCAGTACCTTAGTGTTATTAAATTAAAACTGAAATAAACTAAGTAAATAATCTTAAAAGAGACAAAAAGTAATCCAATGTCCCACAAAATTACTATAAAATAAACTGCAAAATAAAATGAAACTAAGTTGCTAAAACATTAATATAAATATAGCCAAATAAAACAAAAACTAAGTAATTAAATTAGCAATAAATACCTTGTGTGGATTAATAATTTTAATAGTCTGTTTGATTCCTCCAGAATTAGCAGCTGGTATTACAGTACCGGATGGTGGAAGAAGTTGAAGCTGGAATGTCTGAAGAAGAGAGAGGAAGAAAAAAAATTTTAAATCAGAATCCTATATACTTGACCAAATTAATATTACACTCAAACCTTCAAAATCCAGAAGCCTTGGGACACCCGCTTTTTTCTTGATTTCGAGTGGTCAGATTATAGTCAAAAAGAGGCTGCAAAAAATATATTTCTATATTGCAACTTATTTTCTATACTGCTGTACAAGTGCAGTCTTTTTTTTAAAGAAAGGTAGTTTAATTGAACTGTACCAAAGTCCAGTAAATATATAGTAGTAAAAATAAAATTGTAACTGGTATATTTTGGAAAGTAAAAATAATTATCACAACTTGTATTTTTTGGTGCCTATGACCAAACATCATAAAAACATTATTTTTCCACCTCCAAAATATACTGTACATAGTATAGTATATTTGGAAAGTTAAAAATGAAAAATTACACACAGTCACTTCACCAAAGTCCTCATGTTGAGTGTCACTTTTCCACAATAGATAATGACTTAGATTTGTATTTTGAAAGGGGACAATCATCTGGGCCACTTAATTTTCTTCTGGTTGCATGTGAGCAAGTACAATGTTGCTTACAAATGATAATCTAAAAATTCTAAAAACATTCATTAAATGGTATCGTTATCTCAGTTTAATGCATATTTGATAACTCTAAAACTGAGAAAATTGATAAAGAAGATGGATACTACAATCAGCAGTAAACAATTTGGCAAAAGAGAACTAAATTTACTGATTCTTTGGTAGTTTGCCAAATTCAACCAGTTTTCTAAACATAGCTGGAAAATGGATGGTGCCAGATAATGGACTGCCAGATTTGGGAAGTTCAACTGTATATAATTCAAATACCATTTGTTTTATTTCTTTGAAATAATACTTACTCTTAAAATATATCTAGCATATTTAAGTTTTTTTTTTTTTTGAACAGCCATGTGGGAGATACTGGCAAATAGGCACAGAAATTTATTTATTTTTTTTTTTTGGGGGGGGGGGATTTATATTAGCTACATAGTATGCATCTTCATGAATAAATACCAATCAGCTATTTAAAGTGCGCATGCACAAACAAAAATCAAAACGTCTTTAGAACTTCAATAATTGGTGGTTCTGAGAATTATATACACTCCAAAATAACTACCCCCCCCCTCAGATACAGCAGCTTCCAAGTTTATAACCATCTTGAAAAGATGTTAACATGTTAACATTTCTTTCTTTTCTTTTTTCAAGAATGATCAATAAAACATTACCTCCATGCCACCCTTAACAAAGGTAAGCCTTTTTTTTCACAGATAAAACAAGTAATTTTTGTACCTTTCTGAATTCAATAGGCTGGCTTCAATCCCATATCAAAATTTTCAGATAACATAAAGATTAGGAGAGTCATTAATAATCAGTGCTCCTTCAGGATGACTTGGACAGGTTTTAAGGAGTGTCAGAAAAATGGCAGTTATGTTTTAATGCAGCAAAATGTAAGGTCTTTTACACTTGGGGAATAGCAACCCCAAAGTAACTTATATACTTGGTGGGATTGAATTGAAAATAGAGAAAGAAAGTGAGCAATGATACAGGTGGATATGAAGTTCTCTGAGCAGAGTAATAGGCAGCCAGGAAAGCCTATTGATGATTTATTGAACAGTAGAGATAAGGTCATAATCCCATTGTAAGATCACTGAATATCTATGTCTGTTTGGCCTCAAGACAAAGCCAGAAAGATCGGCTGAAATAATTTGCTCATAGCTGCTAACTTTTGACTTTCAAAAAGCTGGAGATCAGGCAAATGTAGGCAGGGGAGAAAACAGTAGATTTTTGGGCCAAAACAGGAGACAAATAGGAGGATTTTGCAAAGAGCAGAAATCAGTTGCGAAGTTAAGACTGTACTAGAAATTAAATTTCCTGACAAAATACACATTTTATATGAAAATACAGACATAGGATTGTTTACCAGTATGTTGTGCTTTCAAACATTACCTTACCTATGATTTTTCTGTCTGTGGATTCATGTTTCAATTTTCTCTTACATATTAACTGAATTTGATTCAGTTAATGATTCAGATTTTTCACAGGCTATCCCAGCTTGTGAAAAATCTGAATGTCTGTGCTACTTCACCACAAATTACTGCTTCTATACACGTCCAATAATAATACGTTTCTGGTGTTTTTAATTAATTTTATTTATTTCCTAAACAACTTACAGGGCATCTTACTGAGATGCCCTGTAAATATTTCTGTCAGCAATTTACCAGTCTGCAAAATGAAATAACATCAGAGAGCATACTAAAATGGATTAAGACAGTAGGTGCACATACTTGTGAGCAAAATTTGCTCACTGCCAAAATTTTTTTACTATTAACTTCCTTCTTTTGTCAAGCTGTAGAGAGCCCCATAACAGGTAGTGCTCATTCCTGTCACCCACGATAGAAAAAGGAACAGGTAATTGGTTGACTAAGTAATACTTAGTCTAAGTTGACTAAGACCAATAATAGTACAATCATTATTAAGCAAGAGATGCAGATCTGATAGTAATGTGGGTGGCTGCTTCGAAAGGTATAGAAGTAATAGAAGAGGTCCAGAGTGTGTTCTGCTGCTATCATTATCTGACTGTTCAAAAGTTGTGTTCCATTACATCACCTGCTGCACAGTAAGCACCCATGTCTTTCAGGTCCTCGCAAGGGCCGTGCCGCCGAATCTGGATGTAACTAGGTGTGCCATGCTATATTAGCTGTCCAAAAGAGTACCCATCACCTTTGCTGGCTACACTATACATCTGACCAACAACAAAAAGCTGGAAAAGACAAGAGTCATCAACACCTGCAGCAGGCATGGCAAACTAGATGGATGCAATCCACTAAAGGAGATATTATAGAGAACTTTCTTCAGGATATTGATAGGGTGTACTCCAGTCCCCCCCACTGGTTTTTCTCAGGGCTTAATATGACCTACTTGTTAACAGGGCACAGCCCTTTCAATGCCAAACTGATAACCTTCAGACTCGTGGACAGCCCACTATGTATATGTGGGGAGTCAGAGACCTGGAAACATCCACTGTGAGCACTATGAGGACCTTTGTTGTCTACTTACCACCAGAATCCACAAATTTTCCTGTGAGACCTTGAACCACACCTCTTGGATTCGGAACTTGAATACAGGGCTTTCAAGCCCCAAGACTTGTTTACAAGAAGGAGAACCTTGCATGCATAGAGAAAGCTAAACCAGTCTCATGGGATGAGATGAAAACAGATTAGAAGGCAACTACTAAACAACAGGAACAATATGATGCACCTTTGAACCATATAGAACTTGGCAGCCACACTGGATATCACAACCAACTGATCAAACCTACCGGACCTCGACTCACCTGATGACTTCCGACAACACAACCAGACAACTCTATGAATAGGCCTCCAACTGTCAGTACTGGGAATATGCTACCACCAAGCACTATGAAACAAACCATGAAATGAACAGGAAGCATGAAAAACTGAGACCAAGGACTACCACAGGACTTGACATCCACAAACTGCTCAAGCCACAAGTGCTGGCCTTGGACCAAGACAGCAGCCTGACTGGACAGCATACTGGAATCGACGACCCTCCTATCCAGGGCCATGCTGCAGGCATGGCCCGATGACGAAATGCCATCTGGATAGAATGGATAGACTGGATCCCTCACCTCCATGGAACTGAAACTTGTAGTATACTGCTCATGCACCATTTAACAATCTGGACTGGGTACCTTAACCTCGTTCTCTATAAATCTCCTTCCCCTGCCTCCCCTATTGTCCCCATATTTCTATCTGTACCCCCAGCCTTCAGTCTTCCTCCCCCACTCCAACTTATCCAACCACAACTTGCTCCCAACCAAAGTAAAACTTAACTTAACGTCTAAATTAATTCTACCTTAAATTAAATTCCTTTCAGCCTTAACCTAATTTCCAGCAAATTTTTTTTTTTTTTTTTTTATATTGGCTCTAGCCACTAAAATCTTAGGAAACTAGGTGGCAGGGCCTGCCAGAGTACGAACTTCTACTGTGATCCCTCTATGCCTGACCTGCCCCCCTCGGGTGCCTAATGGCTAAATGGTCAGAGGAACAACACACACACTTTTTGTAAAAATCCCTGGCCTTCACAGAGTTCTGCGTTACACAAACAAGAGAAAATCAGAAACAAAAGTTGTCTCAGTACAAATCCCCTCTGACTCCTGCACTGCAGACATTCTGCAATCCAACTAAGGATCCTCCCTAAGAACTGACTATATTCCAAATTATACAGTAATTGTTCATTTGGCACTGGGTCAAAAGCACAAAACGGAGATGGGGGAACCCCTGGTGCTGTTAGACTCAAAACACTTTACACCACCTGCTAGGTAGTTGTGTGGCAT
The DNA here is from genome assembly GCF_048544385.1 of Mastigoproctus giganteus. Lineage (NCBI taxonomy): Eukaryota > Metazoa > Arthropoda > Arachnida > Uropygi > Thelyphonidae > Mastigoproctus > Mastigoproctus giganteus. Next base: position 78,250,500 of record NC_143584.1, on the reverse strand, counting down.
ATTACCAGGGAGGCTGTTTCTTTTTTTTGTTGAAAAGAGGTGCGGTGCTGTCAATCAGCTGTTGAAGGATTAGATGAGAATGTGCAGTCAAACTGAGATGCTCTTGACTACAGAGTGTAGAATCAAGAATGTAGCCTCTGAATTACTCATTAATATGTTGGTGTGTTAATATAAACTGTTTTCACTTCTTTACATGACAATTTGGGCTGAATTCTATATTTTTGAATTTTTTTTCCTTATTTCCAGTGGATATATTCCTTTCAACTAGCTGCATGATTACCTTGATAGTTCATAGACATGTGTTGTACCTTATGTAGGGTGGCTCCACCTTGGTACAATGTGATGATACATATCTCTGTAAACTGGCCAGAAATGATTGTAGTGCAAAATTTGTGTAGTGTGTTTTGAATTGCTTAGTTCTTTCTGGCCACTTTGCAACCAGTAAGCAGCAATCACCAATTTTCCAATCTTGATATCATCTGCAAATTTTGACACCAGACCTTCTATTCTTTTGTCAATGTCATTAAAGAAAATCAGAAACAAAAGTTGTCCCAGTACAAATCCCCTCTGACTCCTGCACTGCAGACATTCTGCAATCCAACTAAGGATCCTCCCTGTGAACCGAATATATTCCAAATTATACAGTAATTGAGTCAAAGGCATTACTAAGATCGAAATTAACAATGGCAAAATTATTTGTACATCCAGCTCATGAGTGATTCTGTTAAAACAGCTAACCAGGTTGGTTAAACATGATTTTCCTTTTACAACATTATGCTACATTTCCTTTAGAATTCTATTTATAGCTAAATCGCACCATATGCCATGTTGCAATCTTAATCATGTATGATTTTCCCTACCAATGAAGTTGGACTGATCAATAAGTCAGTACCCACTTTATCCTTAGAACCACCTTTATGTATTGTCAAAGTCAATGATTGAGGTGCATAAGGCCTTGAATGGTTTTGAGCAGGCTCAATGCTGATGGGACTCTTTCTCTTGCTCCGATTACAAACCTAAGGGGGCATAAACTCAAATTGAAGAGACAGTTGTAGAATAGACAGTGTGGAAATTTGCCAGCGGGTTTGTTATTATTGTTTGTTTGTTATTTGGTTTTTAGGAGCTTTAGGAGCATTATAGGCCTAATGACTCTGATGAGTACAATGAACAGTTGTACAGAGATATAGAATGGGCCAGAAAATCCGAATGTCTTGTGATGGAGGATTTTAACTTTTCAAATATTGACTGGAACTTGTGGATTGGTCACTTGCATGCTAGCAAGACTTTTGTGGATTTATTGGAGGATTGTTTTCTATAGCAACATGTTCGAGGTGCAACCAGGGGGAGTAATACCCTTGATCTGATTATCAGCAGTGATTATTCATGCATTAAGAATTTGCAGATAAAGGAGCTACTAGGTGACAGTGTACTGATGTGGGATTTACTTAAAGATGTAACTACCATCAAGAGTAAAGAGAAGAGTTTATGTTTTCATAAAGGTGACTACAGTGGTCTCAGACAGTTTTTAAATTCTATAAAGTGGGATCAAACGATGATGTTACCAATGGTGAATTCTAAATGGGAAGCCTTCAGGAACTTAACCTTGGAGCCTACTAGGCTTTTCATACCAACTAAGAAATATTGTTCAAGATTCAGGCCTAAATGAATGTCGGATGAATTAATGAGACTCGTGGCAGAGAAGAAAAATTCATGAGATGCAAATCAATTATCCAGCAACACAGAAGCCTATGGCAGATATAAGCTAGTTTGTAATCAAGTCACAAAGCAGGTTAGGCAGGCGAAGGCAGATTACAAGAAATCTTTGGCAAAGGATGCAAAGAAAAAACAGCAAAGAGTTCTTTACTTATGTAAACTCTAGAAGGAAGGGGATGAATCAGATTGGTCCACTTACCATAGATGGTTCGACTATTGATGATCCTGCTCAAGTAGCTGAAAAACTGAATGAGTATTTTGCATCTACATTCACACATTTAGAGTTATTCAAGGAGAAGAATGGTAGAAGTTTATCAAACTCTAACAGGGTGCTAAGTGATTTTGTAATAGCTGAGAGGAAAGTGGAGGAGAAATTGTTGAAGTTAAACATAAAAAAGGCACCCGAGGCAGATGGAATCTATCCAGTTATAATGAAGGAGGCAACAAGGAAAGTAAGCAAACCCTTAGCCATAATTATGAGAGCATCTTTAGAGTCAGGGGAGGTCCCCATGGACTGGAGATGTGCAAATATATCTCCAATTCACAAAGGGGTTTCAAAGGGTGGCACAAATAATTATAGACCTGTTAGTTTAACTTCTGTCCTGGGGCAAATAATGGAGTCACTGGTTAAAGAGAAAATACAGGATCACCTAGATAGGACAGCAGCCATAGTTCAGACAGCATGCGTTTGTTAAGGGGAAGTCTTTTCTGACCAAGTTCATTGGATACTACAATGTGTTTCACAAAGGAAATGGATGAAAAAATATATCTTTGATATTACATACTTGGATTTCAGGAAAGCTTTTGATACTGTTGCACTTGAAAGCCCCCTATACAAATTGGAGAAGTATGGCATTAAGGATAAGTTACTGCAATGGATGGTTGAGTGGGAGACGGCAGAGAGTGGTAATAAATGGACACTGCTCTACTTGGACTAATGTTATTAGTCGAGTCCCCCAGTTCGGTGCTGGGCCCACTGTTGTTTTGTGTATTTATCTATGATATCAATGAAGGTATATCAGGCTTAATGTCCAATGTGCAGATGATACAAAGGTTGGCAGGGTTGTTAAGGTCACTACTGATGCTATGCTGCTGCAACAGGATATGGAAAGGTTGAGCAGATGGGCTGAAAGGTGGCAAATGAAGTTTAACATTGACAAATGTAAAGTACTACATATGGATAGCAGTAACCTAAGAGAAACATACCAACTGAATGTGGTACTATATTCAGGGAAGTAGAGAATGAAAAGACCTGGGGGTAACTGTGCTGTCAGATATGAAGTTCTCTAGGCAGTGCAGAAGGGGTACCAGAGCAGGTCATGGAGCTTTGTCAATGATATATATATGAATTTTGCTCGAAGAGACAAGGAGGTGATTATCCCTTTGTATAAGGCAATGGTCACGCCACACCTTGAGTACTGTATACAGGTCTGGAGGCTTCATTTTTGGAAGGATGTAGAGTTGCTAGAACAAGTATAGAGAAGGGCAACAAGATTGGTGAGAAGAACAAAGGGGGTGTGCTTATGAAGAAAGGCTTAATTTCTACAAGTTGGAGCATCAGGAGACTAGGCACCTTCGAGGTGATCTGATCGAGGTGTATAAGGCCTTGAATGGTTTGATCAGGCTCAATGCTGACGGTATACTTCCACTTGCTCAGAATAAGAACCTGAGGGGGCATAGATTCAAATTAAGTAAAGACAGTTGTAGAATAGATGTTTGGAAGTTTGTCTTTAGCAAGCGGGTAGTTGATTGCTGGAACAAATTTCCATCTGTTGTAGTGGTAGTGATAGCTTAAATAAATATAATTCTGAAGTAGACAAACATTTGTAGTAACTGGATGGGTGAAATGGGAAGGGTTTTTTTTTTTTTTGGCTGATGCTGTATCAGCTTGCTTTCTTGCATCATATGACTCAACTAATGCTAATGCTAAAATGAGGCCTCCAAACCCATATGCAGTACTCAATGCGTGGCCTGACCATTGCCTTATGCAAAGGGATAATCACCTCCTTTTCCCTACTAGAAAAATTCCTGTATATCGTAGAGAAAGGACAGAGAGGACAAGAGGGAGAGCAGGTAGTCGTGCTCTTAGTTAAGAAGAGGCAGTGAATGAAGTCAAAAATGAGTGACCAGTCCACTGTTCAGTCAGTTTGGTGTGACACAAGCACTGGCAAAACAAAAATGAGAGTAGGAGTGTGTTATAGGCGTAATGATGGTGATGAGTATGTGAGCATACAAAGAAATAGTGTGTTCCAGAAAATCAGGTCTTACAATAGAGGAATTTAACTTTCCAGATATTGACTGGGACTTGTGGGTTGGTCATTCACACACACAAAAAAAAATGTTTTTGGATTTAGTGGATGACGTTTGCTACAGCAGCATGTTAGAGAGGCAACAAGATAGAGCAATATCCGTGATCTGATTATCAGCAGTGACTCTTCATGCATTAAGAAGCTGCAAGTAAAAGGCTCTTTGGGTGGCATAGATCATAGCGTGCTGATGTGAGACTAATTTAAAGACGTAACTACTGTCAAGGGTAAAGGGAAGGGCTTTTGCTTCTGAAAGTGACTTCAGTGGTCTCAGACAGTTTTTAAATTCTATACAGTGGGATTGTCTGATGATGTTGCCAGCAGCTGCAAATACTAATGGGAAGTATTCATGGAAGTAATCATAGAAACTACTAGGTTTTTCATACCAACTCTTTCCAGTCTGAATGAATGTCAGAGAAACTGATGAGATGTGTGGCTGTTAGGAAAAATGCATGGCATACATATAAATTAGATGGTGATACAGAAGTCCACAGTAGACTTCTATAAACCAACCTGTAAAGAAGTTAAAAGGAAGTTAGGTAGCTAAGGCATATAACGAGAATCTCTGGCAAGGAATGCCAATAAATGCAGAAAACACAATTGACAGTAGAAGGAAGGAAGGAAGGAATTGAATCACATTTTTCTGCTTGAAGGTGATGGTTTAATTGTTGATGATCCTGCCCAGGCTGCTGACGAATTGAATAGGTATTTTGCATCTACATTCACACATGAGAGGAATTCCATTTCAGAAACTCAGGAGAATCTTAAAAAAGAACTAAATGATTTTGTAACAACTGAGAGGAAAGTGGGAGAATTGCTGAATCTCAACAAAAAAAGGGACCTGGTTAAATTATATCTATCCAAATGTATTAAGGGAGGCAGCAAAGACAATAAGCAAACCCTTAGCCATAATTATGAGAGCATCCTTCGATTCAGGGAGAGGTCACTATGGTCTGGGGATGTGCAAATGTATCCCCAATTCACAAAGGTGGATCAAAGAATGACACAAATAATTACTGATCTGTTAGCTTAAATTTTATTCCAGGGGAAAATAATGGAGTCTCTAGTTAAAAAAGGAATTTAGCATCATCTAGGCAGGAATTCACTTATCCTGCAGTCACAGCATGGATTTGTTAAAGAGAAATAGTGGAGTCCCACAGAGTTCAGTGCTAGTCCCATTGTTGTTTTCTGTACTGATTAATTATATTGATGAAGGTATATCAGGCTTAATGTCCAAGTCTACTGATGATACAAAGGTGGGCAGGGTACTTAATGACAGTAATCAGGTATTAAGTTGCTATATGATCTAAGCCTTAAGAAATTTAAATAGTAATTACATTTTGTATAATTCCTAAAAGACACAGTTAAGATTAGCCAAAAAAAATTAAAAACATGTTCAGCAGGAGTGGATGTGGAGTTCCTCCATTAAATTTCAGTAAACTGTCAATTTGTATTTATTCATATAAAGTGTGATGTTATTTTATTTATTTATTTATTATTATTTTTTTTGTATTAGCCAATTTACATGACATTATGCCTTTAAACTTTCACATTATATATGAATCAAATACTACCCACCATGTTAAGCAATAATGAATTTTTTGAATCAAGTTTGGTTTGAAAACAATCATTATGGCATGAGCAGGAAATTGAAAACTATTTGTTTGCAACGATTAATATGGAAAATACATTTAGCTTGGAAAGAGTAGGTTGATTTACTTCTGATATTTTTTGATGTAGCTCCCACTTTCGTCTCTGTTTGTACCACTCCTTTGCTGTAAGCTCTACAACATGACAGTACGCTACTGCAACAGGATCTAGAAAAGTTGAGCAGATGGGCTGAGAGGTGGCAACTGAAGTTTAACATTGACAAATCTAAAGTACTGCATATGGGTAGCAGTAACCCCAGAGTAACGTATCAACTGTACAGTACTACAATGAGGAGGAAGAGAATGAAAACGACATGGGGTAATTGTGCAGTCAGATATGAAGTTTTCTGAGCAGTGCACACAGTTTGGAAGAGTAGCTCATGGTGTCTTGTCAATGATATAGAGGAATTTTTCCAACAGGGAAAAAGGATGTGATTATCCCCTTGTATAAGGCAATGGTCAGGCCACACCTTGAGTATTGTATACTGGTCTGGAGGCCACATTTTAGGAAGGATGAAGAGTAGCTGGAACGAGTATAGAGAAGGGCAACAAGATTAGTGAATGGAACAAAGGGTTGCTCTACAAAGAAAGGCTTGCAAAGTTTTGCAAATTACAGTGTCTGGAGACTAGGCACCTGCAAGGTGATCTGATTGAAGTGATTAAGGCCTTGCTCAATGCTGATGGGATTCTTCCTCTTTCCCAAATTAATCACCTAAGGGGACAAATTCAAATTGAGGAAAGACAGTTATAGAATAGATGTGTAGAAATTTGCCTTTAGCCAGCATGTGGTTGATTACTGGAACAAACTTCCATCTGTTGTTGTAGATGTTGGTAGCTGAAATAGATTCAAGGCAGAACTAGACAAACATTAGGAGCAAATGGATGGGTGAAATGGGAAGGTTTTTTTTTTTTTTTTGGTTGATGCTATATAATCTTGCATCATATGCCACTACTTATGCTAATGCTAATTAGGTCAATGGGCTGAAAAATGACAGATGAAGTTTAGCATGGGTAAACGTATGGTACTGCTTATTGGTAGTAACATTCCCAGATTAGGGTAAGAAATGTTCAGTACTACTCTCATGTCCATGGAAAATGAAAATACTGGGAGTTATTGTGCAGTCAGTTATTAAGTTCTTGGAACAGCAGAGTCTCCAAAACAGCTCAGGTAGTAATTTGTCTATGATATAAAATAAGTTTGCTAGCAGAGACAAGGAAGCGATTATCCTGCTGTATAAGACAATAGTTAGGCTGCATCTTGAGCACTGCATATAGGTCTGGAGGGCTCATTTTAAGAAGGATATAGATCTGCTGGAATGGGTGCACTGAGGTTGGTGAAGGGAATGAAAGAGTGGTCTTACTAAGAAAGGCTTTAGTTCTGTAAATTGCAGCTTCTTGAGACTAGGCACCTAGGAGGTGATCTGATTGAGATTTTTAAGGGTTTCAAATGGATTCAGTAAGCTCAATGATGATGGCATTTTTCCTCGTGCACAGACTACAAACATGAGGGGATGGTTGCACAATAAATGTGGGGAGGTTTGCCTTCAGACAGCAGGTGGTTAACTGTTCAAACAAACTTCCATCTGGTGCTGTGGAGGAGAGCAGTGTGAATAAATTCAGGGAAAACCATACAAATTATGGGTGGATTGGGCAGCTGAAGTGTTTTTTTTTTTTTTTTTTTTGCTGATGCTTTATAAGCTTCCTTCCTTGAATTTTATGCCAACAACAACAACAAGGCATGATGGCCCAGTGGTTACGACTTAGGACTACCAATCTGATGGACCCGGGTTCGAGTACCGCTTTGGCGGAAGCGAACACGGCTTCATCACACTGGGAGACCGGTATAATAATAGTAAAAAATTAGAATAATAATAATAAATAAATTAATAGTAATAAAAATTAATAAATAAATTAATAGTAATAAAAATTAATAAATAAATAAACATCGTGAAGGTTGCTCCAAGGGACCTACCTACCCCAAGGTCGGAGTGGCGGCTAAGGCAGATAATAATAATAATTATTATTATTATTATCTGCTATTATAATAATAACTATTATTATTTTCTGCCATAGCAGCCACTAGGATTAATAGAAAAGAAACGAGAGACCAGTAGCAGAAGAACTGAAAATAGAAGGAACCGCCAGCTTGGGAAAGAAGACTACAGAAGATAGAAGAATTAAGAGTCAAGTTAGCATTAGCATTAGCATTAGTAGAGGCATATGATGCAAGAAAGCAAGCTTATTCAGCATCAGCCAAAAAAAAAAAAAAAAAAAACCCTCTCCCATTTCACCCCTCCGTTCGTTCGAAATACCTGTCCAGTTGAGCTTTAAATTTGTTTAGGCTATCAACTTCAACAACAAGTGATGGAAGTCGGTTCCACCAACCAACCACCCGCTGGCCAAAGGCAAATTTCCGCACATCTATCCGACATCCGTCTTTCCTCAATTTGAATTTATGCCCTCTGAGGTGATTATTCTGAGAAAGATGAAGAATCCCATTGGCATTGAGCATGCTCAAACCATTCAGAGCCTTATACACCTCTATCAGATCACCTCGCCGGTGCCTAGTCTCCAGACTCTGTAATTTGCAAAACTTAAGCCTTTCTTCGTAAGAGCAACCCTTTGTTCCATTTACTAATCTTGTTGCCCTTCTTTGTACCCGTTCCAGCAGCTCTACATCCTTCTTGAAATGAGGCCTCCAGACCTGTATACAGTACTCAAGATGTGGCCTAACCATTGCCTTATACAAGGGAATAATCACCTCCTTATCCCTGCTAGAAAAATTCCTGTATATCATTGACAAGACACCATGAGCTACTCTTGCAGCTCGTCTGCACTGCTCAGAGAACTTCATATCTGCCTGCACAATTACCCCCAGGTCCTTTTCATTCTCCACCACTGTCAGTGTAGTACCGCAGAGTTGATACATTGCTCTGGGGTTACTGTTACCCATATGTAGTACTTTACATTTGTCAATGTTAAACTTCATTTGCCACCTCTCAGCCCATCTGTTCAGCCTTTCCAGATCCTGTTGCAGCAGCATAGCGTCAGTAGTGTCCTTAACGACCCTGCCAACCTTTGTATCATCTGCAAACTTAGACATTAAACTTGATATCCCATCATCAATATCATTCATAAACACCGAAAACAACAATGGACCCAACACTGAACCTTGAGGAACTCCACTAATAACATTAGTCCACGTTGAGCAGTGTCCATTGATTACCACTCTCTGTCTTCTGCCACTCAACCATCCCCTTATCCATAGCAGCAATTTGCCTCCAATGCCACACTGCTCCAATTTGTGCAGCAGTCTTCCATGTGCAACAGTATCAAAAGCCTTTCTAAGATCCAAATATATAATATCAAAGTTATTCCCTGCATCCAGTTCTTTTGTGACTACATCATAGTATCCAATCAAATTGGTCAGGCAAGACCTGCCCTTAACAAAACCATGCTGCGTCTGAGCTATAACTGAATTCTTATCTAGATGATCCTGCAGTGCTTCTTTAACCAGTGCCTCCATTAATTTACCTGGAACAGAAGTTAAACTAACAGGTCTATAATTACTTGTGTCAGCCTTTGATCCTCCTTTGTGAATTGGGGTTACATTTGCACATCTCCAGTCTATGGGTACCTCCCCTGAGTCCAAAGAAGCTCTCATAATTATGGCTAGGGGTTTGCATACTTCCTTTGCTGCCTCCTTTAATATAACTGGATAGATCCCATCCACCCCAGGTGCCTTTTTTATGTTTATCCTCAACAATCTCTCCTCCACTTTCCTCTCAGTTATTACAAAATCATCCAGCTCACTGCCAATGTTTACTTTACCTACATCATTCTCCTTCCTGAATAACTCCTCATGCGTGAATGTAGATGCAAAATACTCGTTTAGATTGTTAGCCACCTGAGCAGGATCCTCAACTGTTGAACCATCAATATCCAGTGGACCAATCTGATTCATCCCTTTCCTTCTCGAGTTCAAGTATGTAAAGAACTCCTTTCTGTTTTTCTTTGCATCCTTTGCCAAGGATTTTTCGTAGTCTGCCTTCGCCTGCCTAATCTCCTTTGTGACTTGGTTACAGACCAACTTATATCTATCATAGGCTTCCATGTCACCCATTAATTTGTATGTATCCCATGCATTTTTCTTCTCTGCCACATGTCTCATTAGTCCATCTGACAACCATTTAGGCCTAAACCTTGAACAATATTTCTTAGTTGGTATGTAAAGCCTGGTAGCCACCAAGATTAGTTCCTTGAATGCTTCCCATTTTGAGTTTGCTGTTGGTAACATCATCAGTTGGTCCCACTGTATAGAATTTAAATACTGTCTCAGACCATCATAGTCGCCTTTACGAAAACAAAAACCCTTCCCTTTACCTCTGATGGTAGTTACCTCCTTGAGTAAATCCCACTTCAACACACTGTGATCACTGCCACCTAGTGGTTCATTTATCTGCAGGTTCTTAATGCATGAAGAATCACTACTGATAATCAGATCAAGAGTATTGCTCCCTCTTGTTGCCTCACGAACATGCTGATGTAGAAAACAATCATCCAATAAATCCACAAAAGCCTTGCTAGTGTGCGAGTGACCAACCCACAAATTCCAGTCAATATCTGGGAAATTAAAATCCCCCATTATAAGACTCTCTGATTTACTGGCCCACTCTATTTCCCTGTACAATATATTATTATACTCATCAGAGTCATTAGGCCTATAGCACACTCCTACTCTCAATTTTGATTTCCCTATGCTTATGTCACACCAAACTGACTCGACACTGCCCTGTCCATCGATGTCAACTGGCTTCACTTCCTTTGACTTTATGTGTTTCTTAATTAATAGCATAACCCCTCCTCCCCTCCTGTCCTGTCTATCCTTTCTATATACATTGTATTCCCCAAATTCCAGTTCCGCATTACTTATATCTGTGTGACACCACGTCTCTGATATCCCAACAATATCTGCCTTTGATGTTTTGAGCAATACCTCAAATTCATCAAATTTATTTACCAAACTCCTAGCATTGGTGTACACGCAGGTATACATGCACCTGTTTCTATTCTTAGCTACCCTAACACAACCCATGTGTTTACTTGTAACGCAATGACTACCAGCAGTCTCTGAAATATCCTGCATCTTGTTTTTCAGACTTCTGCTCATTTGAATAGAAGCAGTGCAAGAATAACTTCCACCTCTGCCAGTGGCTACTGTTAATCTATTAGTCCTTGTATCCCCCCCAACTAGCAGTTTTCCGACCCACCTAACACTGCCTCGACAGCATCAGCAAAAATTCTTGCACCCTTTCTATTTAAGTGTATCCCATCCCTGTAGAAGCAATCTCTCCTGTTAACAAGTACAGTCCAGGCTGAAAAAAATTCTACCCCTTAAGCCTTGCACAATCCCTCCAGGGCCGAATTGATCGACAAGGCTCTCATCATATACTCCCTCCTATCGTGTCTGGGCAGAATTGCAGACACTTTCAAGTTCAACCCTAATTCATGGCTTTTTTTCAACAGTGACCTGTACTTGCTAAGTAATTCCGCCGGTCTCCTACTCTTAATATCATTAGTGCCAACGTGTACAACTATATCACCCTTTGTGCCCTTAAAAGATGATATCCGCTCTACAACGTCATCAACCTTTGCCCCTGGCAGACATACCCTGGTCCTATTCCACCTATCCTTTTTACAAAGTATGTTCCCCGTTTCCCTGACAATAGAGTCACCAACAACTACTAGTTCCTGTGGGACCAGCGCATTCTGCCTAGGGGGCTGCCCCTGTGTTGCCTGATGACCAAGTGCAAGCTCTGGCGTTGATGTGGGCAGCTGAGAGCTTGATGGGCCCCTCAATTTATTTCCTTCGAGGGCATCCACCCTGTCCTTCAAGGTCTCATAAAGGCCCATAACAACGCTGAGTTGTCGCCTGATTTCCTTGCACTCCTTACATCGTGCACACACAAAGACATCCCCCTTGGCAGTATCATGTCCCGTACCCGACTGCTCCGCAAACATCAAGCAAACTGCATTTTAATAGACTGTGATTCAGAGGGCAACTGCCCCCCTCAGTTCTCCCCTGAACCACAGCACTCCCATTAGCTTGAGCCTTTTGCTTTGCTGCTCTGGTCAGAGTCATGATTCCAATTTAATTCAATAAAAGTTAAAACAAAAATTAAATCCTTAAGTTATATCCCAAAACAGTTATGTTATATATATATATATATATATATATATTTTTTTTTTTTTTTTCGGTATCTAGTGTTCCCTTTATACAACTTCCGTATCACGTGTACCACTATAGTTATGTATTAATTATTTGTTACGATTAAGTCGTTATATATATTTATAGAGTTAAAAATACAATTTAATTGACAATAAAGTTTATCAAGATTAATAGATTTACTGATTAATTGACAATATTATATTATGCAGTATACTACACTAAGCTTATGCTATCGTGTAAAAATGGCGGGAATTCACGAACGGTATTTCTACAGACTCGTAAGTATTGATTAGCTTCGAAATCTCGCTATCTCAATTTAGACTAAACTAAGGATCCTGCCTAGGTCTATAATCTACTTATAGAAGATAATTTGATATAACAATTGGTTAATAAATCGACTAAATTTGGTTAAAAGACCTCTCGTTCAATTTGTGACACGTGGATTTGATACCGTTACCGATACTAAGTAATATCTACGAAATCTCTGTCTAAGTTAAACTTTAAACTAAGTATCGTAACTAGGAATATAAAGCTACTCTAGAAAAAAGTTAATATGACAATTTAAACTAATAAAGCAGAAAATAAATCAGGAAAAACTTCTCTGTTTGAAGAGCTTTAAGGAGCAATGTCTGCACCTAGTACCAACAGGGGAATGGAAGTAAGAAATTGATTGGGTAGGTGAAGAGCATCCTCAAGAGAGACAGCATCCACAGCAAACATGAGATCAGGAATCAGAGAATAGGAGAATACTTGGACACACTGAAGCAGAACCTCATCACACTCAGCAAGAGACTACACCGATACAAAAAGAGCTCCCAGAGGAAAATAAACAACCGAACCTTTGATGAGGATCAAAGAGCTTTCTACAAGAAACTGGGTGAAGATGAGAAAGCAGGAAATGGACCACCCAAGAAGAATACAATCAAGAGTTCTAGGGAAATATCTGGAGCAGTGAAGTAAGACATAACAGCAGAGCACCCTGGATAGAAGCAGAACGGAAGAAAACGAAGGATATACAAGAGATGAAAGAGTGGGAGATTCGAGAAGAAGTAAAACAGTCGATCAGGAATACCCACAACTGGCGAACCCTGGGAATTGATAACATCCACAACTACTGGTACAAGAAGCTCACCTGCACACACAAGCACCTAGCAGAACAGTTCATTCAAATGATAAGGCACCCGGAGACAATCCCGAAGTTTCTCACTGAAGGAGTCAGATATCTGAAGCCGAAAGACGAAGATACAAGAAACCCGGCGAAATACAGGCCCATCACATGCCTCCCAATGATGTACAAGATCCTGACCAGCTGCATAACCAAGAATATATCAGACCATTTAGAGAGTCAGAACATAATGGCCGAACAGCAGAAAGGATGCAAGGAGCAATTAACTATACATGCCGCAGTCATGGAGCAAGCCTTCAAGAAGCACCACAACCTATACATGGCCTACATCGATTACTGCAAGGCCTTCGACTCTGTACCTCATAGCTGGCTAACAGAGACCCTGAAGATCTACAAGGCCAATCCGATAGTGACAAACTTCCTAGGAGCAACAATGGCGAAATGGAGTACCACCATTAAGGTCAAGAACATCACAACCATGCCAATCCCCATTAGAAAAGGAATCTTTTAAGGAGATGAGCCCACTCTGAGCCCACTATGGTTCTGTCTAGCACTCAACCCGCAATTCACCATGCTCGATGGCAGCAAGTATGGATATAACTACAGGTTCTTTCTTCCTCAGAGAAGGAAGAAAGATCCTATAGATCCTCACCCACCCGATGTACATGGATGACATCAAGCTCTATGCGGCAACTGAGAAGCAACTGCAGCAACTACTCCGGGTCACCGAAGAATTCAGCAAGGACATCAGGATGGAATTTGGTCTAGACAAATGCAAGACCGAGGCATTTGTCTAGACCAAATGCATCGGTCAAGCACTACCGAAACTACCAGCTGCTGACTGGTAAAGAGATTGAAGCTATGACAGAAGGAGAGAGCTACAAATACCTAGGGATGATGCAGGGCTGAGCAGTTAGAACACAAGGAAATCAAGAAGTGCCTGACTAAAAAATATCACCAGAGACTCAGACGACTGCTCAAATCAAAACTGAATGGAGGGAACACAGTTAAAGCCATAAACACCTATGCAGCTCCAGTACTAATATACACATTTGGGGTCATAGATTGGACTAACACTGAGCTAGATTGGTCATGCGAAAGACAAGGACAATGATGACCAAGAGTCGCCAACACCACCTGAAGTCAGTAGTGGAGAGAGAGAGACTAACAATACCACAGAAAGAGGGAGGAAGGGACCTGATAGAGCAACAGAAAACAGAGATATTTAACCTGAAGAATTACTTTGAGAAACACAGCACCACTCCACCAGGCCATAAGGAAGATAGATAAGTGGAATACCCCATTCAACCTAAACGAGGGGCCCCTCCCACTAGGCGGTACAAGAAACGAAGTTAGAAAGATGGGCAAAGAAGACATTCCATGGCAGATACTACAATGACCTCCATCAAGATCACATCAATAACACTGCTTCCAATGCATGGCTCATAAGCGGGACGCTCTTCCCAGAGACTGAAGGATTCATGCTGGCCATACAAGACCAGGTAATCAACACATGTCGACGATGCCACCTGTCCTCAGAAATGATCGTACACTTCACCGTGGGGTACAAGGTGATCACCCAGACTGAGTACACTCGTAGACATGACCAAGTAGCCAGGATAATACATCAGAAGCTAGCGAGGAAATACCAGTTGACTAAAGAAAGTGTACCATACTACAAGTATGAACCCCATGCAGTACTAGAGACCTCGAACGCACAAGCCGTATTTGGACCACGCCATAATAACGGATAAGACCATGCCGCACAACAGACCGGACATAACCCTTGTGGACAAGATGGAAAAGGCTACCTACCTGATTGACATAGCGGTGCCCAACACTAGCAATGTCCAGAAAACCCATGAGGAAAAAATTAGGAAGTACACGGACCTGAGACACAAGGTCAAGGAGATGTGGCATATGCAAGAAGTATCGACCATCCCGATCATCATGTCAACCACCGGTATGGTACCAAAGACTCTACATAGCAGCCTAGCAGCAATAGGCCTTCCAGTGAACAGCTACAAGGAACTCCAGAAAGTCGCAATCCTGAACACCTGTAGGATAGTCAGAGAGTTCTTCGGCCAACTATAACACTAGACATTACAACTACCCTATGTACTTGGTTGCAGTACCGTCACAGAGTGGAATCCCCCAATCAGGGAGAAATAATATGAGATAATAATAATAATAATAAGGGTTATAACACAGGATTACCAGTCTGATGGACCCGGGTTCAATTACCGCCTTAGTGGAAGTGAACGCGGCTCCATCAACGCTGCGAGACCGGTATAATAATAGTAATAAATTAGAATAATAATAATAAATAAATTAAGAGTAATAAAAATTAATAAATAAACAAACATTGTGAAGGTTGCTCCAAGGGACCTACCTACCCCAAGGTCGGAGTGGCGGCTAAGGCAGATTGTGGCACCTTCTAGTGTCACTCCTGAGAACTACCACTGGACATAACCCGAAGCTAAACAGGTCCACCTCCATAGATAGATGATGTCGCAGAGAAATATTAATCATACTGCATCGAGTGTGGCACAGGATAAAGTCACTCGCGTTCAGGCATTAGGCAGAGGGGTCGGCTCGAAAAATCAGAAACGGTCTCCCCAGGAAGATAGTGGAGCGAGTGGCACTGTCCCCCGTATGGCTACCATAAGAGGAGGGCAAGGCCATCCAGCCCCACCAACTGGAAGTGCTTCCTGCGAAACGCGCTAGTGACCACCCAGGAAGGGTGAAAACGGCAACACATGAAGTGGAGCATTGAAATGAATACATACATCATGCAAGCATACTACAAAATAACGAAGCTGGAAACAGATATGGCAACTTACAGGGTGAGACTACATACCAAGTGGTTGGAACGATTCCCGGATATTCAGGTCACTGAACAGTGAATAGTGACCAGAGAAGGACCATTGTCTGTAGCCAGGTGCAGCAGTGTGTAGCACACATTTCTTGATTAGACCCGGGGTTCGAGCCCATCACCACCAAATGCAGAGGATGTGGAAAGGTCAGGGAATGACCACCGCATTTCCCAGAGCAATATGGCCTTAGTTGCTAATGCTTCTAAAAACCAAATAACAACAACAACGACTATTGTCACGAAGAACCTGATAGCTCCTGCAATCCTGAAAAAATTAAGGACACGAGTGATCAACTACAAAGGATAAAGAATACGGAACCAGAGGAGGAAGAGCAAGAAGAAATACAACCTACAACAGATGAAGTAGAAAGAGACGAGGTCATGATATCCAGGATAGAGGACGAGTGGAAGAAGGCCCTAACAGAATTCGAAAGAATGGATCCTATAAAGTCTCACGCGATACCGAAGCAGAGGCCGAATAGAACCTTGTGGAGGTTCTGTTCGGCCTCTGCCCCAATCGGCACATAATGCCACATTACCTCGGCAGCAATGATGCAACATTGGAGGCCATTCACACAGCTACGAGGATTAATGGAAGAGGAGCGAGAGACCAGTAGAAGAAGAACCAAAAACAGAACGAACCACCAGCTTGGGAAAGAAGACGTCAGGAGAATATAGAAGAATTAAGAGTCAAGATAGGCCAATTGACATAAAAGCAAAATACTTTCCATTTACTCTTTACAATAGTTATGTCTTTAATTAAGTTCCACATTATTATATTGTGATTGCTACCACACACTATGTCTTTTACCTGCAGATTCTTAATTCATGTTGAATCACTGCAGATAACCATATAAAGGGTTGGTTTTCTGCTGTTGAAAACAGTCATCTAAGAAGTCTACAAAAGTCTTGCTAGTGCGTGAGTGACTAAGCCACAAATTACAGTCAATATCTGGAAAAGTTAAAATTCCCCATTATAAGACATTATGATTTACTGGTCCACTCTCTTTCTCTGTATAGCTGTTTGGTACACTGTCATTAGGCCTATAAACACATACCTACTCTTGATTTTGTATTCCCAGTGCTTATTATCACAAAAAACTGACTCAATATTCCAGTGGTCACTGATGTCAACTGGATGCACTGCCTTAGATTTAATATACTTCTTAACTAAGAGCATTAATCCCTCCTGCTCTCTCCTTCCAGTATACAATGTACTCCCCATATTCAAATTCACAATTATTTATGTCTGAGTGACACCATGCACATCTATTCTATCCCTACAATGACTGAATTTGATAACTTAATCAGTACTTCAAATACAATGCTCCAGGCCTTAATGTACATGGACGTGATACATGAAAGAAAGCTTGGAACCTAGACTGTGGAAATTGGATTATAGTAATGAACCAGCAACATTCACTGGGAGGTCCCCCTCATCAAGTTGAGGTGCCCACACTGAGGATTAAAAGAGCAGAAAAAGTTGGCATGGAAAAGGTAAAGATTGACAAAAAGTATCAAGCCAATAAAACCTACAATTGATCAGTAAAAATACAACAGAAAAGTTTAGGCCGGCAAGGAGAGATGAACAACTGCTGGCTAAGAGAGCAAAGAATAGAGGATAAGGAGTTTCTCTCACATGAATATTAAGTAGAAAAGAGCAATTTAAATCTCTATATAACAGATGTGGGAAAGTTAAAGGCTACCCTGCTGATGTTGCAGTACTAAGTAGTAGTAATAGAGGCATGTGATGCAATAAATCAAGCATATGAGCATCAGCCAAAAAAAAAAAAAAAAAAAAAAAAAAAACAATTTCACACATCCATTCCTGCTAAAAGTTTGTCCAGTTCCTCCTTGAATTTATTTAAGCTATCAACTTCCACAACGACAGATGGAAGTTTCTTCTAGCAATTAACTATCCGCTGGCTAAAGGCAAATTTCTGCACATCTATTCTACAACTGTCTTTCCTGAATTTCAATTTATGTCTCCTCAGGTTCATAATTAGAGCAAGCAGAAGAATCCCATCAGAATTCAGCATGATCAACCCATTCAAGGCTTTATACACCTCAATCAGATCACCTTGCAGGTGCCTAGTTTCCAGTTGCTGCAATTTGCAGAACTTAAGCCTTTCTTGGTAAGAAGACCCCTTCACTCCCCTCACCAATCTTGTTGCCCTTCTCTTACATGCTCAAACAACTCTACATCCTTCCTAAAATGAGGTCTCTAGACCTGCACGCAGCACTCAAGACGAGGCCTGACCCCTGCCTTATACAAAGGGATAATCACCACCTTTTCCCTACTAGCAAAATTCCTATATATCATCAACAGAATACCCCATTATCTGCTCTGGCAGCCTGTCTGCATTGCTCAGAAAACTTCATATCTGACTGCACAATTACTTCTAGATCTTTTTCATTTTCTACCTCCCTAAGTGTCGCACCTAGGGTGGTTTAATGTTGACAAAAACAGTACTTTGTATTTGGCAATGTTAAGATTGTGTTGCAGTATAGCACACCACCATTACTGTCATTAACAACCCCGTCAATGACATTTGCAAACTTCAACATTAAGCCTGATATACCTTCATCAATATCATTGATAGATATACAAAACAACAGTGGGCCCAACAGGAACCCTGGGGGACTTCACTAATAACATTAGTCCACAAAAAGCAGCATCCATTGATTACCACTCTCTGTCTTCTCCCGCTCACCCACCCTTTTATTTTATCCATTGTGGCAACTTACCCTTAATACCACACTGCTCCAATTTGTACAGTACTGGTCCATGTGCAACAGTGTCAAAAGCTTTCCTGAAATCCAAGTATACAATATCAAAATTATTTTTGGCATCCAGTTACTTTGTAACCGCATCATAAGATCCAATCAAATTTGTCAGACAAGTCTTTCCCTTAACTTTATGCTGTGTCTGAATTATTGCTGCAACCTTGTCTAGATGATCCTGCAATGCATCTTTAACCAATGACTATTATTTTACCTGGGATACAGCACTTTTTATCACAGCACTCCTGCTACTTTGTGCCTGTTGCTTTGCTACTCTAGTCTGGGGCATGATAATGAAATTAACTGAAAATTAATAAGATTAATAAATTTAATTAATTATCAATACTACATTATCTAATACATTCCTAAATCCATACTACCCTATCTAGTTTTACGTTAGAGCTACCTATTTACCGCAATTCAAAATTTTAATTCCCTACTACTCTCTCTCTCTATACAAAAACAATGGCTGCAAGATTCGAACGAAACTGTGGTTTTACATATATTAAGTAGTAACCTACAGAAACTCCATTTAAATTAAGAATAATGAGCATAACTAGAACTATAAAGCTACTTCTACCTATAAAGTACAATATAATATAACAGTTAAGTAAATAAAATATCAAAATACTGATCTTTATCGGAGCTTGTAATTCTGAGCTAGCACTTGTAAAGTATATATACACATGTTCTTATTCTTAGTTACCCTTACACAGCCCATGTATTCACTTGTTCCGTGATGACCCACAGCAAGGCCCAACATCTCTAACACCTGCTTTCCAGGCTTTATATTTTCCAGTAGAACAGTGCAAGGATCAACCTTCACCTCTGTCTATAGCTCTGGTTAATCTACTAGTCAGTATATCTTCCTATGCTATCAGTTTTCCGACTCACCTGTCACTTCCTCGATAGCATCAGCAAATATTCTTGCACCCCTTCTATTTAAGCGTATACTATTCCTGTAAAAGCAGTCTCTCCTGTTAACAAGTACAGGCCAGGCTGAAAAAATTCTACCCCATGAGCCACACGCAACTGAGCCTCACCCATGAGCCCCACAACTGAATTGATTGATATGGCTCTGAACATGTACTCCCTACTTATGTGTCTGAGTAGAATTGCAGACACTTTCAATTTCAATCTAGTTTTCAATGACTGTAGTTTTAAATTACTTATATCCATATTAAAAGTAAAATTTCTTAGCTAAAAAAAAACCAGAAAAAAAAAGATGTATGCCTGACGAGTGATTAGAACCTTTCAGCTATTTATTGCTACTGAACTCTACTATTCCAGTGCACTACTAGTTATGTGGTGTGATATTCAACGCCAAAACACTGATGCAATTGCAGGATGAATAACGTGATAGTTTGCAAAATCACTAGCAAATTTTAAAAATAAGCTAACGAATGTGTCTATTAAACTATTTGTCAAAAAAGTACAACAGTTAGTCTCACAACTGGCAAACTTCAGGAATAGATAACATCCACAACTCTGGGACAAGAAGCTCACACACACACACACACACACACACACAATAAGGCACCTTGACACAATCCCAGCATCTCTGCCTCAAAGAATCACCTACCTAAAGGCTAAGGATTTACCACAAACTCAGTGAAGTACCTGTTGTTGGCGCCTCCATAGCCAGGTGGGAAGGAGCAGCAGTGCGTAGCACAGGCTTCTTGATTAGACCGGGGTTCGAGCCCCTCACCACCAAATACGGAGGATGCGGAAAGGTCAGGGAATGACCACCGCATATCCCGGAGCAATATGGCCTTAGTTGCTAATGCTCCTAAAAACCAAATAACAAACAAACAAACAACAAACAAGTACCTGTTTCCCAACAATGTACAAGTTTCAGACCAGCTACATAACTAAGAAGATATCAGACCACTTGAAGAGCCAGTACATTATAGCCAAGAAGCAGAAAGGATGTACTGTACACAGCCTACATCAACTACTGCAAGGCCTTCGATTCCATGCACCATAGCTGGCTGATGGAGACACTGAACGTCTATCAGACTGATCCCATTTAGAAAAGAAATCTTCCAGGGAGATGTTCTGAGGACACTACGATTCTGTCTAGCACTGTCCATCATGCTCAATGACAACAAGTATGGATATACCCTAAAAAAAAAAAAAAAAAAAAACGAAGGGAGAAGAATCTGCACACCTTCTCTCACCTGATGTATATGGATGACATCAAACTCTATACTGCAACTGAGAATCTATTCCTCAACTATTCTGCAACTGCTATTCCCAATCACCAAAGATTTCAAGCACCAATGTCAGGAAGCAATTTGGCTTAGACAAATGGAAGACCTATGGACTACATCACGGACATCCAGCTGGTTGAAACTACCAGTTGAAGACTGGTGAAGAGATTAAAGCCATGACAGAGGGAGGGACCTACAAATATTGGGGATTATGCATGCTCACCACTTAGAACAGAAACACTTCAAGTCCCAGTACCATGTACTCCTTTGGGATCACAGACTGAACCAACACAGAGCTGGAGGATATTATAAGATCAACCAGAATAATTATGATCAACAGCTGCTAACATCACCTGAAATAGGCCCTCGAGAGATTGACCACAGCCTGGAAAGTAGGAGGAAGGGGAGCTGACTGATCTCACTGATCTGATTCATGAGAAGGCAATTAGAGTCCAAAGGATTAGTTCCAGGAAAACAAACCACTAATCTACCAAGCCATAAGAAAGATAAACCAACGGCACACAACACTGAACCTTAACAAGGAGAGCCCACTCACACAGACAGAAAGATTGCTGAAGAAGGCACTCCCTGGCAGACACTTTAGATAAGATGACTTCCAATGCATGGCTCACAAATCTTCCTGGAGAGTGAAGGATTCATGCTTGCCATCCAACACCAAATAATCAACGCCGGCAACTACATTGCCAAGAACCCTGGAGTAACAGATTACACATGCTAATGATGACATTGGCCCCAGAAAAAATTCTGTACATCACCACAGGATGATCGCCCAGAAGGCATAAACTAACATGACCAGTTGGCCAGGATAATACATCAGTAGCTGATTAAAAAATGATAGTTAATCAAAGAAAGTGCACCGTAATACAAATATGAACCTGAGGCCATACTAGAGATCCCTACTGATAAGATACACTGGGACTGTGCCATAATAATGGACAAGATGATCCCCCATACAACAGACCAGACAAAACCCTCAACACCAGCAACCTCCAGACAATGCACGAGGAAAAGATCTGGAGGTACAGAGACCTAACACAGGAATTCAGAGAAATGTCGCAAATGGAACAAATAATGACCATCCCGATATGTCAACCACTAGCATGGTGGTTGACATATAATTCCTAAGAATTTACCAGCAATAGGCCTATCATAGAACACTTTTGTGGAACTCCAGAAGGCTGTAATTCTGAACACCTGTAGAATAGTAAGTGAGTTCTTCAACCAACAGTAATAACAATTACATAGTAACAGGACACAACCAACCACCACATGCACTTGGATACCATTTACCCGTCATGGGACAGAAAAAAAAGTTTATAATAATAATATTCAAAATCACAGGCCTACACAACTTGGCTCAAATTTACTGGGTCTGGGAACCAAGTTGAACCCCCACCCAAATTACCTTTTTTGTGTATCTATTTCAATATTTTGCATCAGTGATTACACACTAAAATTTAATTACAAAGACCATTCTCAGTAAGTTACCTGCTTTACATCTTATGCTGTTGATATGAGTTTTTCCATCTACACTGCTTTTGATGTCAACATGATGATGATGGTATAATTTTTTCAACCTCCATGACCTTCTGCCATAAATGCTGTGATCATGAAGTTCACTGATTATACCAAGTTCTTTGTCCTTCTATCTGCTGTAGTGGAAGTTGATAGGTTAAATTCAAGGAAGAACTGGACAAACTTTTGGAAGGAATGGATGGGTGAAGTGGGAAGTGTTGGTTTTTTTTGGCTGATGCCTTAGGCTTGTTTTCTTGCATCATAAGCTTCTACACTAATGCTAATTGCTATGATGTCTTTTTTTGATTACTGGTAATTTAAGCATTTAACGTTCCAATAGCAAATGTAGTTTTCATATAACTTTCATTACTAATTTTCTATTTATATGAATTATATGAACACAGAATTATAATTAAAAATTATAATTCTGTGTTCTCAAACTTGAATATTTGTAATATGTAATTTTGCCAACTGTAAGGGGGGCTTTGCCAGTTCCTAATCCCCATGGCTATATTATAAATAAAAATTGATTTTTATTTATAATCTAGAATGGTGCTGCCATCACACCAAACTAAATGTCATAAATGCGAAACTACCCTCCAACCTTTCCCTGGTCTGGAATCTCATGCACTTAAGATTCCCGCATGTCACAAAGAGCATCACGGGAACATAGAAGTCTTTAAAACACGCGTTCTCTTCTCACTTTAGCATTGCAAACAACTGATGATGTTAAAAAACAAAAGTCAGTTGTTTATGACTTTTGGCTTCACCGGTTTCATATTTTAAAGTTTTTAATTAATTCTTCAATGACAACCAGGGATGAAGTTGTGCACTTCTACTTCCTTGAGCATATTTTAAATTCTGTTTTTAATTTTTAATTCTGTATCCTTACTAATTAACTTATTTTTAAACTCTAAATTATTCAAAACCTCGTAAACCTCAAAATTATTCATCCATCCTACTTCATGTAACCACAGCAGATTATCTAAGGTGAGTACTGTTTATTAAGCTCTGCAATTCAAACTTGAGTCCAATCATATCGGTACTTTAAGAAATTCTATAACTTATCTAATTTATAATCTAGATAAAAATAAAAATTCGATTTTTATTTTTCAAATATAATAAGCTTTAAAACTGAATCAGAATAAAGCACTAAGTAGTAATTACAGTGAAAATCAATAAAAGATATAATCTAATTCATATTCAGGTAGTTAATTTTAATAATGTCCCTAACAGAAATAACGTAGCATGCTTACCTTAGGTACTGCAGCTTGAAAAAGGAAGTCATTCATGAGATTTGGAGTATGGTTTGTTGCAGTGAGAAATATTACA
Source organism: Mastigoproctus giganteus (assembly GCF_048544385.1). Taxonomy (NCBI): domain Eukaryota; kingdom Metazoa; phylum Arthropoda; class Arachnida; order Uropygi; family Thelyphonidae; genus Mastigoproctus; species Mastigoproctus giganteus. Next base: position 78,226,737 of record NC_143584.1, on the reverse strand, counting down.
GTCATAAGTGGATTATCTGTTGGGCGCTCAAATGCAAATTCTAACCTTAAGCCATTTTTTTCAAAGGCTATTACAGTAGGTACACCTAAAAATTGAAAATGAAACTATGAAGCAAATTTAAAAGCAGAGTGTTATTATGTTTGTGGTAGTAGAAAATTATTAAAACTTAGTATATTAACATGCAACTACTTTAAATATATTTGTATTTACTCTTCAGCATATTTTCCATCTTACTTCTCAAAAAAATATTTATAGCTTGCTTTCATTTATATTAGGCAATGAAACGGAAACCTTCCTCAATTTTTTGCCTCCAGAATTAGACATCATCAATTCTGAAAACCTAAGGGTTTTCCAAATTGATGATGTAAAACCTGTACTTTTAAGATATGCACATTACTGTAGAAACAAGTACAATGTAATGTAATGGCATATTTGAATCACTGAAACTAGATGGTAATGCAAGCAAAATGTATAGTCGATGAAGTAGAATGTATCTCTAACATGATAGTTACCATTTTTAATCAAGGAATGTAATTTATTTTTCTCTAACTTTTTTTATCCTAAGACATGAGGTAAGGAAAAGGATGTATTAGACTAGTAATTTTCATGGGAAGGACTGCAGAAATATAAATTAAAATATTTATTAAAAAAAAAAAAAAACCCAATTTACTACATTTGTTACCAAAAAGAATTAAATGTTTGTTTAATGTCACATTTTCACCAATTTATTTTGAATAGTTTTCATTTTGTAATGTTCTGAAAAGGACAAAAAAAAAGTGTTTTAGTATTAGTAGTGACAAATGATGCTAGAAGACAAGCTTATACACTATCAGCAAAAAAAAAAAAAAAAAATACAAACTTCACACATCCATACCTTCCAAGAATTTGATTAGTTCTTCCTTGAATTTATTCAAACCATCCACTTCCACAACAATAGATGGAAGTTTGTTCCAACAATCAAAAACTCACTGGCCGAAGGCAAACTTCCACAAGTATCCTGCAATCTCGACCTGAATTTATGTCCCTAATAGCTGCAATGTGCAGAACTGAAGCCTTCAGACATATATACAATACTAAAGATGTAGCCTAACCATGGCCTTTTAAGGGATAAATTGCCTCCTTATCCCTGCTAGCCAAGTTTCGGTATATAGTTGTATATACCGAAACTATATAATGTATATAACAATGATCTTGTTCCGGTAAATCACTGTAATTATTGTCATTAACCACCCTGCCAAACTTTGTATCATCTGCAAACTCAGACATTAAGTCTGATATACCTTTATTAATATCATTAATGAATACTAAAAAAGAACAATGGACCAGCACTGAACCCTGGGGGGAACCCCACTAATAACACTAGTCCACGAAGAGCAGTGTCCACTGATAACCACTCTCTTGTATTCTCCCACTCAACCATCCCTTTATCCATAGCAGTAGCTTGCCCTAATGCCACAAATGTACTGAAATTCAAGTACATGATATCAAAATTATTTTTTGCATCCATTTCCTTGGTCACTGCATCATAGTATCCAATAAGATTTGTCAGACAAGACTGCTCCTTAACAAATCCATGCTGCGATTGCAGTATAACTGCATTCCTGTCTAGGTGGTCTGAGAATCGGGTACGAGATTACAAGTGCCAGGATACAGAATTTTGTGCTAGTGGAAATGGATTAGTTTTTGGAAATTTTCTTTTTGATTAATTAACATATTACACTGTGTTTTACAAATAGTTTCAATAGTCTTAGTCACATTCATTAGCTTATTTTTTAATATAGCTAGCGATTTTGTAAGTTATAACTTTTTAATTGTGATAAGTAAGGGGGTGATTCTCCAATGCATCACAGCCTAAAACATTGTGCAGCTTGTGAAATGTTTGCAGACCTTTCCGGAACAGGATACAATCTAGCCAAGGAGGATGTGTTTGTTTGTTGTTATTTGGTTTTTTGGAGCATTAGCAACTAAGGCCATATTGCTCCGGGATATGTGGTGGTCATTCCCTGACCTTTCCGCATCCTCCATATTTGGTGGTGACAGGCTTGAACCCCGATCTAATCAAGAAGCATGTGCTACGCGCTGCTGCTCCTTCCCACCTGGCTACGGAGGCACGCCCAATGATGGATGTATTTGTGTGTGCTACAAGGGGCATTCAATAAATTATCTACTATCTCACTGTTTTCGATAAATTATCTATTATCTCACTGTTTTCGATTATTATCTATTATCTCACTGTTTTCAATAAATTATCTGTTTTTTTCTCTTCAGTCATCAAGTTTCTTGATGACTGAACAGTGCTCCAATTTCAGCAAATCCATAATTTGATACCAGTGCCTTCTCTCTGTTACAGCAGCACAACCTAAAAACATATTGGGATCAAAATTAGTATGATTCAAGTTGAGATATGTAGGAACATGATAAATCATGAATCATTGAAATATAACTATCGGAAGTACCTTAGGTAAATAATTTATTGAATGCCCTCATAGATACATAGAGTGTGAAGAAATTAGACACCAACTAAGCATTCTGATGGGTGTTTATGAGAGTTTAAAGAGCAAGGTAGTAACCCTCGAAGTAATTAAAAATTAAAATTTAATTTAATTAAAATTAAATTAAAATCTCAGCCCAACTCAATACCAGATCTCACTCTTGTGAATCATACAACACAGCAGCAATCTTCAAGGCAGAATGCACTATTGTCAGGGAAATATGTTGTGCAAGGATTGGTGCAATATGACCAGGGTATGTCTGCCAGCAGCAAAAGTACATGATGTTGTAGAGCAGATATTACCTTTTAGAGCACAAAAGGTGATATTTTTGTTCACATTGGAACTAATAATATTAAAAGTAAGACATCTGATTACTTACTTAACAAACAGGATAATGTTGGCAAAAAGTCGTGAGTTAGGATTGAATTTGGAAGTGTCTGCAATTCTGCCCAGATATGATAGGAGGGAGTATATGTTGAGAAGCCTATCATTCAATTTGGCCCTAGAGAGAATGTGAAAGACTCATCTTTCTGGTCTGTGCTTGTTAACAGGAGAGACTGTTTTTACAGGGATGGGATAAACTTGAATAGAAGAGGTGATTGAAACAGACTAATAGTTTAACTTGAACTGCAGATGGAAGTGAAACTGATTCTTGCATTCATACTATTTGTATGTGCAGCAGCCTAAAAAGCAAGGTGACTGGGATTTCAGGTGCTGCCATGGGTCGTCATAGAACAAATGAATACGTGGACTGTGGTAGGTCAACCAACTAAAATTAATAACATGTGCTTGCATGTACACTAATGCTAGGAGCACTGTAAATAAATTTGATGAATTTGAAGTACTGATTAAGTTGTTGAATTCAGACATTGTAGGAATAGTGTCACCTATATATAAGTGATGCTGAATTTGAATATGGGGAGTAGAATTATAGGAAAGACACCCAGGAAATCAGAGGTGGAGGAGTTATGCTCTCAGTTAAGAAGAATATTAAATCTAAGGCAGTGCATCCAGTTGACTTGGGTGATGTGTGCAATGTTGGGTCATTTTGGTGTGATATAGGCACTGGGACAAAAAAAAATTGAGAGTAGGAGTATGTTATAGGCTTAATGACTGTGATGAGTATACTAACCAGCTATACAGGGAAATAGAGTGGGCTTGCAAATCAGAATGTCTCATAATAGGGGGGATTTTAACTTTCCAGATGTAAAATGGAATTTGTGGGTTAGTTTACACACTAGAAGACTTTTGTTGATTTCTTGGATGACTGTTTTCTACAGCAGTATGTTACAGAAGCAACAAGAGGAAGCAATACTCTTGATCTGGTTATCAGCAGTGATTCTTCATGCATTAAGAATCTGCAAGTAAAAACCCAATTCTGAAACTATCTTCGAGCCTTACTCGTACTCAAGCTGAGTGTATCAATCTCACCAGGGGTGGCAGTGATCACAGTGTACTAATGTGGAATTTAATTAAAGACAACTACTTTCAAGGATAAAGGGAAAGGCTTTTGCTTTCATGAGTGTGACTACAGTGGTCTCAGACAGTTTTTTAAATTATATTCAGTGGAACCAACTGATGATGTTACAAACAGCAAATTCTAAATGGGACGTATTCAGAGAAGCTGCTATGCTTTTCATATTATCAAAGAAATAATGTTCAAGGCTTCAGGCTATATGGATGTTAGACAAACTATTGAGACAAGTGGCAGAGAAGAAAAGTGTATGGGATGCATATAAAATAGTTTGTAATAAAGTCGCAAAGAAAGTTAGGCAAGCTAAGGCAGAGAAGGAGAAGTCTTTAACAAAGAAAAACAGCAAAGACTTCTATGCATATATTAACAGTAGAAGGAAGGGTTTGAATCACATTGGGCCACTTGATGACCCTGCTCAGGTTGCAGAAAATTGAATAGGTAATTTGCATCTTCACTCACACATGAGGAATTCTGAAGAGAAGGAGATGCCAGGAGTTTATCAAACTCTAACAAGGGACTGTGATAACTGAAAGGAAAGTTGAGGAGAAATTGTTGAGGATGGACAAAAAAAAAAAAAACATCTGAGGTGAATGGAATCTATCCAATTATATTAAGAACGGTAGCAAATGTAGTAAACAAACCCCTAGCCATAATTATGAAGCATCTTTGGATTCAGGGGAGGTTACTATGAACCGAAGAAGTGTGATACATCTACAATTCATAAAGGAGATAAAAAGGCGACGAGTAATTACAGACCTATTAGCTTAATGTCTCTTGCAAGGGAAAATAATGGAATCACTGATTAAAGAAGTAATGCAGGACCATTTGGACAGGCATGCAATTATAATGCAATCACAGCATGGATTTGTCTTGTCTCACCAATCTGATAGGTTGCTATGATGCAGTGAGCAAGGAACTGGATGCAAAAAATAATTTTGACATCATTTACTTGGATTTCAGGAAGGCTTTTGCTACTGTTGTACACAAAGGACTGTTGTACAAACTGGACCAATGAGGCATGAAAGGGAAGTTACTGCTTTGGATAAAGGGATAGTTAAGTGGAAGAAGAAGGAGAGTGGTTATCAATGGCTATCAGTGGAGTTCCTTAGGGTTCAGTGCTGGGTCTTGTTATTTTTAATATTTATCAATGACACTGATGAAAGTATATCAGGCTTAATGTCTAAGTTTGCAGATGATAGAAAGGTTGGCTGGGTGGTTAACGACAGTCGACAGGTTGAGCCGATGTTACAAGATCTTGGAAAATTGGGTCGATAGGCTGAGAAATGGCAGTTGAAGTTTAACGTGACAAATGCAAGGTACTGCATATGGGTAGCAGTAAACCCCAGAGTAACTTATCAACTGTGAGGTACTACACTCAGGGTGGTGAACAATTAAAAATACCTGGGGTAATTGTGCAGCCAGATATGAAATTCTCTGAGCTGTGCAGACATGCTGACTGGATAGCTCATGGGGTTTTTTCGATGATATATAGAAACTTTGCTAGCAGGGATAAGGGAGCAATTTTCCCTTTGTATAAGGCCACGATTAAGCTGAATCTTGAGTATTGTATACATGTCTGGAGGCCTCACTTCAGGAAGGATGTAGATCTGCTGGAACAGGCACATAAAAGGGCAACCAGAGGTGGTGAAGGGAACAAAAGGGTGCTCTTACCAAGAAAGGCTTCAATTCTTCAGCATCTGGAGACTAGGGAGCTACAGGGTGATCTTAGTGAGGTCTTTAAGGCCTTGAATGGATTGCATAAGCTGAATGTTAATGGCATTCTTCCTCTTGCTCAGAGTACACACATATGAGAGGGAATAACTTCAAGTTGAGGAAGGATGGTTGCAGGTTAGATGAGTGCATGGCCTTCAGCAGGTGGTTGATTGCTGGACAGGCTTTGATCTGGTGTTGTGGAAGTGGATGATTTGAATAAATTCGAGGAAGAACTAGACAAATTATTGGAGCATATGGATGGAAGAAGCATGCAGTGTGGTTTTTTTTTTCATTTTTTTTTATTTTGCTGATGCTATATAAGCTTGATTTCTTGCATCATTTACCACTACTACTATTACTATTTTAGATTTATAGAATTAATATCAATTTCAACTGAATTTCCTTCAATAACCATGACAAAGTTCCTTTCTCTCTCTCTCTAACTGTAAGTTTCGTTTTGGTTGGGGGGGGGGGACCACTATGAAATTTCAACCTACCATGCACAATCACAGCACAGAGCAATTTTTTGGGTCGCAGCTAACTTAAATCAAAATAACTAATTTTTTGTAACTATTTTATCTCAATCTCATTCCTTTTCTTATGCAATGTGATGGTATCTCGAATGCATCCCTTTGATTATTTATCATTTATCCAAAGTTTTATCAAGTTATTTCTAATTCTGTTTAAATGTGCAGTGCCATCAGCAAGAATTTTTTCCTTTTGGACTTCATCATTGTTAACCGTACTATGTTTGCAAGGCTTTAATTCCTGTCTGACTCTATTTTCTTCTGATATTCAGCACTGAACTACTGATGTGCTTCCCACAGAGGAAGCAATGATACCTTGTGATATCTTGCAACCCAAGAAGGAAGGAAATCTTGAGACCCTACAGGCACACTATTTCTAACTTTCATAGTTGATTTCTAACAAATGCCTCATTTTCATATTCTCCCTTTATATGAACTCAGTTCATATAAAGAAATCATCTGAAATAAATTTATTCTTATTGTAAAGCAAAAATACCCTCAGAATTCTAGTTAAATTGTTAGTGAACATATGCCATTCTTCCAGATTGTGATCAATATTAATTTTTTCAAAACATCCATTCACATATGATCTGTATCATAAAAGCTCAGCACTTGCCTAGAAGGATTCAGGAGTAAGACACCTTTTCCTCTAAACAGATGGGTTTATAACTATATGCAATAAACTCTACCGTTATAGATGATGGTATGTTAAAAGCTCTGAATTGGATGCTGTCTAATTTTTGCTGATCATAGAAATCACAACCACTATTCTGTTCACCAATGAGCCTTCCACTTCTGAAGTCTCTTCTAAGGAAGGTGGAGTAGGAATTAGCAAGCCTTTACTGTTGGAACAGGGGAAATTGAGGATGTATACTTAGATGCATTGATCTATGGCCCTCTTATGCACTGAAATGTCCATCACAGAAAAGCAGATATCATCAAGGTGGTTAGTAATGTCTCTCTCTCAAAATCCAAGGCATCAAAAAAAAGGTAGAGACTTCTAGTTACCACACATCCATCCTTCTAATACTGAATGGCAAAACTGTCACAATTAAAGCAATGTAACCAATGATTACTTGTTTTGGTCACTTCAATTGATTATCCTTACACTTGGCACTGTAAACCTTGTCCTAGATCTGCTTTGTACTAATGTAATATTTGCAGATAAAAACAGCAGGTCTCTGTAGGGGGATTTGATTTGATTTTTATGGTGGAGGAGCAACTAAAGTCATGATGCACCAAATTCAGGGGGGAGGGTGAGAGAGAGATTACAACTTTGACTGGTAGCCTTAACAATTTCAAACCAAACAAAATCATTAAACTAATATGCATTTGAAAGTATTTATGTAATATATATTTCTGTAATATATACAGAAATTGCCAAATGCTAAAATGTGATACCTTCCAATAACATGATTACAGTAACACAAAGAAACAAAATAAAAAAAATCTTTGTTACAAAGTAAAATACAAAAGGAATAAATTATCTTATCACTTGAGTCTAAAAAGCTCTGCTTACTGTCACTAGAATGTTTAGAAGTAACTAATCCATCAAGTGTCAAATTTGGGCCATCTGTAAAAGTAAAAGATATTTATTTTCATAAAATTAGTAATAATGTTATTTTAATATCACTTAATGTTAATCAGTATTAATATTATAATATATATATTAGTATTAATTAAATTAGTAAATTGACAAATACCATAAAAATTATTTAAAATATTTTAACCATATTCACATTAACTGCATAACTATATTGACCACAGTGAAAATTCATAGTGAAAAAAAAAAAAAAAAAAAAAAAACAATAACAAAAAAACATGATTGCTAATTAAGCAAAGTCTAACGTCTATTTAAAAAGAAAAAAGTTTAACTCACAAGCATAGTAGTGTAATCTATGATATACAAATTGGCAAGTGCAATTAGAAAATTATTTCTACTAGAAAGCAGTAAAAATGGATTAGTTATTAACATATTCTATTTATATACATAAAAATTCTGTCAATACTTGCCCAACTGAAACAAAAAAAAAATTGAGAACACAAAATTTTATTTTGAAAATAAAATAAACCATATAAATTCAAAAATACTATTTACAATTAAAATATACCCTGTGTTAAAAATCATGTTGTATAAATCAAACTTAAGTTACAAATAACATAAAATGGAAACTTTTGATGGTGGCATTATTTTTGTTGCAGCCTCTTAAATAGATATAGTGGCACTATTTTTGTTGCAGCCTCTTAAATAGATATAGTGTGAACCTAATCTTTGTATATAAATCATATTTGTTGTTTTCATTTTATCAATAAGTGATAAATTTGATATATCCGATACTTGGACTTTGGCAGGTTTTTTGCAGTTCAAAATAATGGAATCCACTAATTAAACTAAAAAATATGAAGATGGACCTCCCAGTTCTTCAAAAATTCTAATTCCCTTCATGAACTATTTATTAACATTTAACTTAATTCAAATATTTCACAATTTTTCTGTGTAGGAAATATTTATATTCTGGTTTACTAAAGTTGTCAACTAAAAAGGGGAAAGATCATTCTAGTCTCCATTACACTAAACATCTGCACATCCCAGATGACATACATTTACAAACCTAAAAACTCTGAAGATTTTTTAAAATATTTTCCATTAAATTTTTCAATTTTTCAAGAAATGTTTCCATTAAAGGGCTCGGTCAAGCAGGAATAAAACCAATTTAAAGTACGTTCTCCACATTCTGGGTGTAAGAGATCCTTGAGGTTGTCACACACATTCTCTTAGATATGCCAGACAAGCTGTACTTGCTACCTGGGAGTCTAAAACGCTGATAGAACTCATATTCGGGTGACACTCAAGTCAAGTGCACTCAATTTTGGCAAAGTCTGGAAGGTCTGTGACAGCCAAATCCTTTGCTTGCACCTTCAAGGGTGGGACTGTTAGTAATCCTGGGTATAACCTCAATGCACAAGTACATGGTAGGTGACCACCCAGGTGTGAACCAACGTAAGCAGGGGTCGAGGTGTGGCGGCCATACCACATGGAGAAATGCCGCCCCTCAATGTTACAAGGCAGTACTAGGTGGTAGATGACTCTCATCAACTGGTGCAATACCACCACTTTGCTTATTGGAGGCTTGAAGTGGTGGAACCCATGTTTAGTCTCCATAACTAAGTTCCAATGAACCCTTCCCTATCTCTTCCATTATGCAGTATGATTGATGACTTTTGAGGTTATGATGAACATCGTGGCGAGATCCAATATTCCTTACATTTCAAGGGTACAGCTCTAAAACAGTGTTCGCAGGCCAGCCGCTAATTAGTACACCTATTGGTAACTCTCTAGAATGCTTCCAGATCATCTCTACTCTGCAAGATAGTGACTGGAGGGAGTCCGAGTAGTGTGCATGCGGGGAGTATTGTCGAGGTCACGGTATGTCAAGGATCTGGGTATATTCTTACCATGTGTATGCCATATCCAAGAATTTCATTACTTCATACAACATGTCCCACTCACCTTTTCTTATTATTGAATAGACCATGAATTGTCAAACTAATAGAGCAAGCTTATCTGCGAAAAGATCTAAACCTCCCAAGCACTTCCTAATTCATTTCACATATATACGTGGTATCAATTCTAATCTCAACGATGTCCATTTCCACTTGCAGTCTGCCAAACCCCATGTACTTTTTCTGACAGAATCTCAGTTATCGGTTGATTCAACTACTGCTCATCTCAGATTCCCAAATTATTCGCTGTATGATTCCTTTCGCCTCAAAGGTGGTAACTGTGCATATGTCTGTTCTGATATTCCCTGTCAGAGACTTGGAAATTTGGAATCTCCTCTCTTTGATCTTCTCTGGCTTAAAATCTCTCTACCTCATTGTGTCAAATTCATCTGTTGTCTCTACCGTTCTCCCAACTCCACTAATCACTTGGAGCTCTTTGACTTCTCTCTTTGCAACTTGACTTTCTCCAGTCCAACTTTCCTAACAGTGAGGTAATTTTCCTTGGTGATTTAAATGTTCACAACTCCAGCTGGCTTCCGTTTTCTAGTCACACCGACCCAGCTGGTCAAGATGCTGATGCTTTTGCAATTACTAATGACCTTGCAGAGATTGTTCATTTACCTACAAGAATACCGGACAATCCTAAACATACAGCCAACACACTTGATTTTTTTCTCACAAACAACCCTTCTAAGTACACGGTCGAAGTGAGAGGCCCTTTAGGCACTTCAGATCACAACTTGGTGATTGTCTCTTCTCCAATGGAGCTTTGATCTCATGGCTATTCCCAACCTCATGTCGTTTGGCATTACAAGAATGCAAAATGGGATGACCTGCGAGATTTCTTTTCTTCTTTTCCTTGGTCAGATTACTGTTTCAAAACTTCTGATGTCAACGTTGTTCAGATCATGTCAGTGAAATTATTCTTGCAGGAATGGAATCCTTTATCCCACATTCCACTTTAAAATCTCGTCCTTTATCTAAACCTTGGTTTTCCAATAAATGTGCTAAGGCTGTTCAAGAGAAGAATGTTGCATATCTTAATTGGCTTGTTTCTAATTCTTCAGTTTAATTTTCTGCCTACACCAAAGCTCGCAACAGTTGTAAAGCAGTTATTAATCAGTCCAAACTAGAGTTTGAACAGGCTAAGAGTACAAAACTTGCTTCTTGCCCTGATGGTTGCCGAGCATTCTGGTCTCTTGCCAAAGCTATTGGCCTCAACTTTTGCCCATCTCTGCTCCCACCTCTGTCCAAACCAGATGGTTCTGTTGTCACTTCAGCCAAGGATAAAGCTGACCTGCTAGCCTCCCATTTTTCTTCCAACTCATGTATTAATGGCCTTGGTAAAACACCTCCCACCATTCCCAACACGCTCCATTAAATGCCTCCTGTGGTCTTCTGTCAAAAGGATGTCAGAAGGATTTTGACGAATCTTGATGCTAAGAAAGTTCCAGGTCCCAATGGTATTTCTCCACTTGTTCTCAAAACCCGTGCTCCTCAACTTACTCCTATTCTTTGCCGCCTTTTTTCACTTTCTTATTCCAAAGGTGTTTTTCCTTCTACTTGGAAATTTGCTTATATACAGCCAGTTCCTAAAAAGGGTGATAAATCCCTCCCATCCAATCTATTGTCCCACTGCAATTACTTCTACTCTCTCTAAAGTAATGGAGAAATCAATTAACAGCCAACTCTTAAACTCTTCATTCAACTGCCATTTTCTGGAACAACCTTTCTTCATATTGTATTTCCTGAAAATTACAGTCTACAGAAGTTCAAGTCCAATGTCAACAAATATCTTCTTTCGTCTTCTCAACCTCCAACCCAAGCACGGTACTAAATACTATAGGTTCTAGTACTAGTAGTAGTAGTGGCATGTGATGCAAGAAAGTAAGTGTATGGGCTTATGCCGCATCAGCCAAAAAAAAAAAAAAAAAAAAATTACACCATTCCCTCCAAATGCCTGTCCAGTTCCTCCTTAAATTGATTCAACCTATCAACTTCCACAATGACAAGTTAAGGAATATACAGTATTGCTTGTCTGCGTTATATGCATTTATCCGAAGTCTGGTCATCACTCAGTACAGTATTAGGCACCGTCTGTAACAGTCAGTTTACTCTTACATTGTATCATAATCAATGTAATGCAGTTACATTTTCAAAGAGTAAATAATGGCATGTAAGAATAAAAAAAGCAACGACGTTTGGACACAGTACAAACACTACAAAGGTAAGACTGAGTTTGAAAATTAAATTAGATGTTTTGAAGCGAACTGATTCTGGTCAACGACAAGTGGATGTGTGTACAATAATTTAGGATGAGCAGGTTCAACTGTAAGAACAATTATAAAAAATAAATAATTAATTTTAGCAGTGGGAAAGACAGCTGTTCCTTTACTGATTAGGAAATATTCTATGGCACAGACTGCAATTCACAAATACATATGTTACCTTATGGGAATACGGTGCTCGCTTAGTGCTCTGTTTTTTCTGGAATGAATTTTCAGCATTAAGCGGGGGTCACCTGTAGTTCTTTTAAGTAAGATTTTCAATTTGTCCTCTTTTTAAACTTTTGGATCATGAACTGGATTTGAACATGGTCCATGCCACCACCTAGTGATTCCTTGTTTACTTTTAAGGTATCTCTGAAAAGTGCTTATATTACTTTTCTCACCACTTCTAACCTGTTTTTAAACAGACTTATCAAAAGTTACCACCATCTTCCAGTCTAGTTATACATTTAACCAAAGACAACTAATGTGTATGCACATTCTTCAAAAACCTTTTTACTTTAGTGGCATGCACCAGTTGAAACTGTTTAAATCTATCTTTCCTTTTAGAATGTTCTCCTAGATGTTATCCTAGTGTGCTATAGGCCTGTAAATCAGAGAGTCTTATAATGGGGGATTTTAATTTCCCAGATATTGACTGGAATTTGGGGGCTGGTCACTCACACACTAGCAAGGCTTTTTTGTGGATTTATTGGATGATTGTTTTCTACATCAGCATGTTTGGGAGGCAAATGGAGGGAGTAATACTCTTGATTTGATTATCAGTAGTGATTCTTCATTCATTAAGAATCTGGAGATAAATGAACCACTAGGTGGCAGTGATCACAGTGTGCTGAAGTGGGATTTACTCAAAGAGGTAACTACCATTAGGGGTAAAGGGAAGGGTTTTTGCTTTCGTAAAGGCGACTATGATGGTCTGAGATTGTATTTAAATTCTATACAGTGGGACCAACTGATGATGTTACCAACAGCAATTTCAAAATGGGGACATTCAAAGAACTTTTCTTGGAAGCTACTAGGATTTACAATACCAACTAAGAAATATTGTTCAAGGTTTAGGCCTAAATGGATGTCAGATGAACTAATGAGACATATGGTAGAGAAGAAAAATGCATGGGATACATACAAATTAACACGTGACACAGCAGCCTATGACAGATACAAGTTGATCTGTAACCAAGTTAAGAAGGAGGTTAGGCAGGCGAAGGCAGATTACGAGAAATCTTTGGCAAGGGATGCAAAGAAAAACAGCAAAGAGTTCTTCACTTATGTAAACTCTAGAAGGAAGGGGATGAATCAGATTGGTCCACTTGATATCGATCGGTCAACTGTTGATGATCCTGCTCAGGTAGCTAACAAACTAAATGAATATTTTGCATCGACATTCACACATGAGGAGTTATTCAGCGAGGGGAATGCCAGAGGTGTATTCAACTCTGGCAGTAAGCTATAGAATCTTGTAATAACTGAGAGTAAAGTGGAGGAGAAATTGTTGAAGATAAACACAAGAAAGGCACCTGGGGTGGATGGGATCTATCCTGTTATATTAAAGGAGGCAGCAAAGGAAGTAAGCAAACCCTTAGCCATAATTATGAGAGCTTCCTTGGACTCAGGGGAGGTACCCATGGACTGGAGATGTGCAACTGTGACCCCAATTCACAAAGGAGGATCAAAGGCTGACACAAGTAATTATAGACCTGTGAGTTTAACTTCTGTTCCCGGAAAATCAATGGAGGCACTGGTTAAAGAAGCACTGCAGGATCATCTAGACAAGACTTCAGTTATAGCTAGGACACAGCATGGTTTTGTTAAGGGGAAGTCTTGCCTGACCAATTTGATTGGATACTATGATGCAGTCACAAAAGAACTGGATGCAGGGAATAATTTTGATATTATATACTTGGATCTTAGAAAGGCTTTTGATACTGTTGCACATACAAGACTGCTGCACAAATTGGAGCAGTGTGGCATTGGAGGCAAACTGCTGCTATGAATAAAGGGGTGGTTGAGGCGGAGAAGACAGAGAGTGGTAATCAATGGACATGCTCATCGTGGACTAATGTTATTAGCGGAGTCCCTCCACTCATGATCACAGAAATTTTCATATGTCATGATCACAGGAATTTTCATTCCTGTGATCATGACATATGGACGAAAAGCGTTGTCAGCTTCAGGAAGGAAAATTGTTTTGCAATTTTTTTCGTTAAATTCTTTTAATTAATTTTCTTATTTTTAATTGCGTTAAATGATTTTTAATTGTGTTAAATTGAGTTTCATTGTGTTAAATTGATTTTTAATTATTTTTTAAATTATTTGTTACTCTAATGTAAGTTTTTCGATTTTTTCGTTTTAATTTCTGGAGAGTATCATACGGAAGTGTTCTACATACTATAAACTTCTCTTATTATTTTTACAAATATTGATATCACCATAGAACGTATTGAGCATTACAGCTCTGGTTCATACTATCTAATTTTTAAAACTTAAATTAAATAATTAAATAAATTATTATTTAATCTTTATTTATTTAATCCATTGATCCCAAACTGATTTAATTATTAAGTATTAATTAAATGGACTAAAAAAATGCTCCCATTAAGAGTGCCCTTGGGAAGTTAGTGATCTCCATATCAAAGACAGACCACAACAGAAACCATAAATTGATCTATCATAATATAAAAGTGTAAACTTTATCCTTACAGATAGATGACTATGTGTTATTAAAGCAACCAAAGAGACTGCAGTTGTGGTTATTAATTGATTAAATTATATGAAAATTATATGCAAACTGCTTAGGTTAGATCAACTAACCTTATACAGGAGAATTCCAGTGATGTGAAATTTCAATTGTCCAAATTTTTTTTTTGCTTTTGTTTTAATTTTAGTCAAAGAAATTTACATATTTAATATTTAAATATAAGAAACAAAACTGTCACATGAAAATAATGAAATTGTGATATCCACTTATAAAAAGCACTATATGTATGACACAAAAAGCAGTAAATTTCCCCAACATTGCTACTGTATAATACTAACTAATTCACATAATACAAAAAAATTTGCACTTTATAGATTTTTGACGTATCCATCAATAATTTAAACACAGTTCACGATTTGCAATTATGCACACAACACTTGTTTACAAACACTAATTCACTAAAACACTTGTTCACCACTCGTCTCTGAAACATACTTTTCATATTTTAAATATGAAAATTCGTGTTTGGTGTGGAACCCACTTGTATATATGCCTGTAGAGAAGTCTCTAGAAAGCTCACAATGTTCATGGAGAGCTCTGTTGAAAGTTCTAGAACCTTCCAGAAAATCCTGACCTTTCTTCCGCACATGACAATGTTCAAGAACATTCCAGAACATTCTTGAACATTGTAGAAAGCTTCCAAATGCTTTTTTGGAAGCTTTCTACAATATCAATTGTCTGTTCCATCCAATTGTCTGTTCCATCCAATTGTCTGTTGTCTTTTCATTCCAATTGTCTGTTAATTGTCTTTTCCATCTATTTTTTTTTTTCCTAGAACAAACGTTCTAGAAAAAAAAAACATTTGAAAATTGAGGGTGAGGAGAAAACTTTTTAAGCATATATTTGAGTTTTTGAACATATTTCCTATGAGAATCTGTTAAAATTATTTCACAGAGGAAATTGATCCCGACCAGTGTAATTTGATTCATTCTCAATGAATTTTTTTAAACTACCAATATCTACAACACTAAATGGGAGTTTGTTCTAACAATCAACCAAATGCTGGCTGATGGCAAATTTCTACATCTAGCTTGCAATCATCCATTCTCAATTTGAATTTATTTTTTTCTGATTTAGGAAACAAACTATTGTTTCTGATTTTCAGAAACAACATTGATGATGGAATACAAGGCTTAATGACAAAACTGACTTGAACAGGCAGCAAGAATGGTCAGAAAAGTGGCAGCTATGTTTCAATGAAGCAAAATGCAAGATCTTAACAAATAACAACCCCAAAATAAATTATACACCTGATGAACTTGAATTAAAAACAGTACAGGAAGAAAGGGATCTGGATGTTATAATATGGGCAGATAAGAAGTTCTCTGAACAGTGTAAACAGGCAGCCAGAAAGCCCATGGTGTCCTATCAGTATTTTATCAAACATTATCCTGTGCAAATATGGAGGTCACAGTACCACTGTATAAGGCAATTGTATGACCACATTTGGAATACTGGGGAGACCTCATCTGAAAAAAGACACCGAGCTTCTTGAAATGGTCCAAAATCAGGCAACTTGCATGGCGAGATCGGCAAAAGGGCAACTGTATGAGGAAAGACTGATTATATGGGCTAGATCTTGGCAAGCAGACACCTTAAGAGTAACCTGATTGATGTTTATAGGGCTTTAAGAAGGGTCTCTGGCTTCCATGCCATATATGGCTATTGCTATTACCCTCATATATGTAGTCTCAGAAAGTGGAAGGATGCCATGAATATTTCAATCTATCAGTATCATCAATCCACTCAAGGCCTTAAACACCTCAATCAGATCACTCTGCAGGTGCCTATACTCCAGATGCTGCAATCTGCAGAATTGAAACACTGTTTGAATTGAAGCACTTGGTAAGAGCACTGTTTTGTTCCCTTCACTAATCTGGTTGCCCTTCTCTGCACCCCTTCTAACAGATATACATCCTTCCTAAAGTAAGGCCTCCAGACTTGTATACAGTACTCAAGATGCGACCTAACCAGGGCCTTGTACAAAGGGATGATCACCCTCTTTATCCCTGACAAAACACCATGAGCTGCCCTGGCAGTCTGTATGCACTGTTCAGGGAATTTCATATCTGACTGTGTAATTACCCACAGGTCTCTTTCATTTTCCACTAATCTGAATGCAGTCACAGAGTTTGCACATTAATCTAGGATAAATTAATAGCAGAATACCCATGGTTCAATGCCTGACCCATTGTTATTTTCCATATTTATTTATGACATTGATGAAGGCACATCATGCTTAATGTCTAAGTTTGATATGATCAGGATATGCTACTGCAACAAGACCAAGAAAAATTAGGCTGCCAGGCTGGGTAGTGAATTTTAGTTTAATGGGCTGGGCAATTGTAGTTTGCAAGGTACTGCATATGGGTAACTGAATACCAACTCTGTGGTATAAAAATTCTTGGGGGGGATACTAAAGAATGAAAGAGACCTGGGAGTAACTGTTCAGTCAGACATGAAGTTCTCTGAGCATATATGCAGTATAGTGAGGCTGTGAGGGCAACTCATGAAGTTTTTCAATAACATACAGGAATTTTGCCAGCAGGGATAAGGAGGTGATCATCCCATTATATATGGCAATCGTTATGCCACACCTTGAGTACTGCATGCAGGTCTGGAAGCCAATTTTAGAAGGATGTGGATCTGTTGAAATGGATTCATAGTGGACATAGTACTGAGAGTCAAGAGAAACTGGTGTTGCCTACAAACTCACTATCCCTTGTGTTGAGATACAGTTCCTTTTAAATGCCAGAAAGTGTGATGGGTTGTTAATGTCATGTAATGTAGGATTCTGTTGTTGTTCTAGCCTCTTTGCCTAGGGGCCTGTGGAGCTCCCCCCAGTTTCCATTTATGGCATAGGGAGCCAGACCAGGGAGTCCAGAATTATTTCTTTGGATAGGTGATCCCTGTGGGGGTGGGAATAGTTAACTTCTCAAAAAGAGTGCACACAAAAGAAATAAAGATGTTCTGTTAATGTTGGGTAATGTAGAGTACTGTTGTTCTTCTGGTCTCTATGCCTAGAAACCCACAGAGCATCACAGACATCTAGTTTCTGTCTATGGCATAGGGATTTTGGAATCAATACTCTGGCTAGGCCATCCCTCGGGGATGGTGTAGCCTAACTTCTCAGGGAGGGTCCACACAAAATAAATAAATATGTGTGCTGTTATTGTTGTGTAATGTAGGGTTTTGTTGTTCTTCTGACCTCTTTTCCAAGGGGCTGATGGAGCACCACAGACCCCTAGTTTCCATCCATGGCACGTGGAGTCAGGTCAGAGAGTCCAGAATAATTACACTGGCCAGGCCATCCCTGAGATCTCCTGAGCATTCCACAGAGTGCCTACACAAAAGAAATAAAAAATAATGGAAAAATATATATAAAGAATAAAAAAATAAAATAAAAATAAATAAAAAACGTTGACTACATTAAACCAAACAACTGATTAATGTAGCCATAATCTATTGTGCACATAGCAGTCCACCTTGCAACAGAACAGTGCTTACCACAGATGTAAAACGATTAGGTGTTGTGTGTGTGTGTGTGTGTTGCACACAATAGTGGTCAAAATGCAAGGTCTTATGCTTGGAGAATAGAAACTCCATAACTTACACAGTCAGTTGGAATGAATTAAAAACAAAAGAAGAAAGAGATTTGGGAGTTATGATACAGTTAAACATGTAGTTTAAGGCAAAGGATCCATGGTGTCGTATCTATAATTTATTGAACATTTGCTTGTAGAGATAGGGAGATCATAATACCACTATATAAGGACATTGTGACACTATGCTTGGAATACTGTGTCCATGTATGGAGATCACACCTAAAAAAGACAGTGAGCTTGTTGAAAGGGTATAAAGATGGGCAACACACCTGGTGAAATAGTGTCTTTCTGATTCAAAGTTTTTCTCATATGTGCCCACGTATTTGAAGTCTTTCTCATATGTGCCCATATGAGGAAAGACTTCAAATATGTGGACTGCAGAGTTTGGAAAATAAACACCTTAGAGGATATTGATTGAGTAATTTTGTATAGGCCCTGTGCAGTGAAATATAAATGAATGATCATGAAAATTTCACTGTTATAAATGATTCCAGAACTTGTTACTTATTGGAATAAGTTGCCTCCATGGGTGGCTGAAATTGACGGCTTGAGGAAATTCGAAGCTCAGTTGGATAGATGCCTACATGAGGAGTGAGTCAGATAAGTGGTTTATTATTATTATTTAGTGCAGCTAAGGCCCAGGGCTTCCTCGCATCATATGGATAAAACTAATACCCTTGATTCAAACTGCTTCTGATAACTGGGATTCTACTATACGCCTACTGTTAGATCAACTAACTTTATATTGCTAGGGTTAGATCAACAAGCTCCAGCTATCTGCATCGTGAAAACTATCAATGATGAATTGAATGCTCTTCTCCAAGATAAGAATGCTGTCTCAAATTCTCCCCAGGATTTTAATCCCGGAGAGAGAGCCCAAAGAGGGTTCCTTTCTGCCCTTTGTATTAGCTGTCAAATTCATCTGGTCACAAACTGGTCCAGTGGTTGATGGATGCATATTGTGGAGAGATAGGCAACAGTAAAGCAATAGTTAGTGTAAAGTGCATCTTGTTTAATATTTTTTCTTTGTGACAATGAGAGATCCTTTTGAAATTTGTCAGTGTAGCAACTATTGTAAATTTCATGCATTTGTCTCAACCAGGACATCTTCTGATTTAACCCATTAAGCCAATGCTTCCCAAACCTTTTCCTTCATTATCCAAAACCACTTATCAGAAAGCCCTTTTTGCCCAATGTAGGTAAAACACTAACTGCACAGAAAACATACATAGCAAGTGAAGAGAGATTGGTAAAAAATAGGAAGCAAACAAATGTTTGATGCAATGTCTCTATTTTTAACATCTCTAAACATTTTAGCAGCCACAAAAAATTTGGTAATCATTCACCATGAATATTTCATCACCCAGGTCTCAGCCAACGAGTATAATGCCACTGCTCCATCTTATTTACTAGTTCCGCAAAACTGAGTGCAATTGGAGACAGAACCGTCTCCAATTGCACTCAGGGGTTCAGCAAACAGTTTCGTTTTGTGCTCTTTATGAAGGCAAGAGGGGAAAATCCTACTTCACACATGCAGGTGCTTGGAAATGGTAATAATTGCATCACGGCCTCCCCAGTTACCACAGGATATTTATCATGAATTGTTAACCAGAAAGACTCAAATGGTCCTTCTTTTCTTCAAATAACATTTTGCACTGAATGCTTGACCTAAGCACCATCATTTGCTCTGCAAAACCATTAACACTATTGGAGATTTCAGTCAAGTCACACAGAAATGGGTTTACAATCCACTGATATATAGACCTTTCTAGTTCAGGAAAGTATTCCTTGAAACGCAAAGACAGTTTTGTTAAGTGGGTGATCACGTCATCCTTGATTTCACTGAAATCAATCCCATCAGCATCCTCCAAGAACAAAGAAATGGTGGGGAAGGATGCAATTTTATGTTGCTCTGCCTTTTTAAGCCAATACTCAAGCTTTTCTTGAAACGCTGTTATTTTTTAACTGGCAGAAATCCTATTTTCCTTCTTTCCTTGAAGTTGTAGATTAAGCGCATTCATGTTGGAGAAAATATCAACTAAATAACTAAGCTGAGCTAACCACTTCACATTGGAAATTCTTTCAACAAGAGCATGCTTCTTCTCAACCAAAAACATCTCAATTTCATTCCTGCTCCCAAAAGCGATTCAGAACATTCCCTCTTGAGAGCCAATGGGTCTCCAAGTAGAAAAAGAAGGTTCATATGTAATGAATCAGTTTCAGAACACAAGGTTCTGAAGAGTCTCGTGTTTAAAGCGCCTGCCTCGATTAAGTTCACTATGGTAATGAAGTTTTTCATGACTTCCTCTAGTTCAGGAACAAGACCTTTGATGGCCAAAGCTTGGCAGTGAATCATACAATGTGCTGACAGAATTTTGGGGTTGTGTTGCTTTGCATGAGCTATAAAGCCTGAACGCTGACCCAACACTGAGGGAGCACCATCACTGTTAATCCTCACACAGGAATCCCACATTAAACCTTCTTCGCTAAAAATGCATGAATAGCGTGGAATATGTCAATTCCTTTACATGTTGTTTTCAAAGGCTTGCAGCAAAGACGTAGACCATCAACTGTGGGTCATTGGAGACATCCATGGTTTCGTCCAGTTGCATAGCAAACTTACCACTCCGAATGATACGGCGAATAAGTTCTGCCTTTATGTCTCCAGCAATGATTTCAATTCGGAAACTAATGGTATTATTGGACAATGATGCTGTTGCCAATTTTCATGCTTGGTCAGACCCACACATTATTTTGTTGATGCGAATAGCAGCTGGCCAGATGAGTGTTTCCCCTATTGTGTGTGGCATCTTTGATTTTGCAATTAGGTAAGCCACTTTAAAGCTTGCTTTTGCCACATCCTTTTCGTTAATTGCTTTGGAATCCTTGTTAGTAAGTCGCTGCTTCTTTATAATCCCTTCCAAACATTGAAAATATGATGGAGGCTGGGACAACAATGTTGGATGTTTCCGTTTCATATGGTCTTGGAGCTTACTCTTTTTCAATGACTCATTGCATAGAACAGCAGAGCACACAACACACTGTGGTCTCACGACTCCCTTGTCTTCGATATAGGTGAAATCAAGCTCAATGAAGTCTGGTACATAAGGACGCTTGGTAGCACTCATTCTGGGTAAGAAAAATGATGAAAATTAGGATTTGAATAGTTATTATATTATTTTAAATAAACTAAAAATAATATAATAAAGATTACCTTTTCCAAATGTGTACGGTATGATTTATAAACACAGCCAGCGCGATATATACCTCACTTTGCCACAGCTAGCAACACACTGCACCTAAAGTTTAGACTAGACTCACTCACTCACTTTAGTTTAGGGGGGGCATACGTGTAGACGTATTTTGTCAATTCTCCACATGCATGGAAGCATGGCAAAAATGATTGAATCTAATAACAAGCATATATGGCGTAGGTGGTAGATGACTTTCATCAACCGGTGAAATACCACCACTTTGCTTATTGGAGGCTTGAAGTGGTGAAACCCATGTTTAGTCTCTAGAGCAAAGTTTCTGGCATCCCCCTCCCCCCCACACTTCTCCTTCAACCCATGCATGGTACTAAGTGCTATAGGTTTTGATACTTTTCGTGTTTGGGATTTTCATAAAAAAAAAAAAAAATTTATTAAATAGCAAATAAATACTAGTCAGGCTGTTTTAGAGTATCGGTGCACACTGACTGATCACTTTCTTCAAATACTTCTTCTTCTACACTTTTATGGTAAACTTTAATATGTATTCCGAGGTGTATCGCTATCTAAAGAAAAACCACTTTTACTCAATTTTGGGTAATATACCCATGTTTGGGAAGCAATTCACTGTTGGTCATTTTTTTTGCTAATTCAAATTCACTTTCATTCAAAAACAATTCTGTTAACTGAGAAATTCCCAGTGCTTTCCAAGATAATTTTACTATATTTTTCTACAGTGGTACCTTGGTTTGCGAGCATAATTCGTTCCAGAAACGTGCTCGTAATCCAAAGCACTCGTATATCAAAGCGAATTTCCCCATAAGAAATAATGGAAACCCAGATGATTTGTTCCAAAACTCAAAAATATTCATATACTGTAAAAATGATTAATACAAAATACATACATACATACCTTTTTATATATTTAAAAGCAATCGAATTTATTAATTATTGGGTAGGACGACTTTTACTGTCACTAACGGAATCACTACTATCTGTTGACTTTTTCTTTTTGTGCGACTTTAACAAGGAACCTCTCCAATGACACTTGCTTTTGCCTCCTTTTGAGGATTTCACGGAAATATGACATTGCATTGTCGTTAAACAGATTCATCGCTCGCACTGCCACAGCCTTACTCAGGTGGTGCTTTTCTACAAAATTTTGCACTGTTTCCCACATTTTACACACCTCCCGAATCTCATTTGAAGAGAGGGATGTCTCCATTTTTTTCTCCTCCTCAGACGAGATCTCCTCCATAACCTCTTGCTGTTGCTCGCGATGCAGATCCATCAGTTCGTCGGAGGTAAACTCCTGGCCATGTTCCTCCACCAGCTCTTGAATGTCGTCCTTATTCACCTCCAGTCCCATGGTCGTCCCCAAGGACACAATTTCATTGACAACTGGCAGCTCCTGTTCATGAGCAAACCCCTCAACGCAATCAGACTACAGTTTTCTCCAAGCAGAATTGAGAGTTCTCTTGAAGCAGTTTACAATGTGGAAATGATTTTGAAGCAGTTTACAATGTGGAAATGATTTTTCCAAAACTCTCGGAGGGTAAGGTTAGTTCCTTCGGTCACCTCGAAGCATCGCTGAAATAGTGCCTTGATGTAAAGCTTTTTAAAGTTTGAAATGGCCTGCTGATCCATGGGCTGGAGTAATGGAGTAGTGTTGGGAGGAAGGAACTGGACCTTAATGAATTTGAATTCTTCCAGTAAGTCGTTCTCAAGGTCTGGAGGATGAGCAGGAGCATTATCCATAACCAGCAAGACTTTGAGTGGCAGTTTTTTTTCTAAAAGGTATTTCTTCACTGCAGGACCGAAGACCTCGTTGATCCACTCAATGAACAAGATACGAGTGACCCAAGCCTTGCTGTTGGACCTCCATATAACGGTTAACTGGCTCTTCTCTCGTGGATTCTCAGAATGATACACGAGCAGGGGCTTGACTTTGAAATCACCCACTTGCATTAGCACACAGCAAGAGGGTGAGACGGTCTTTCATGGGCTTGTGACCGAGCACTGCATTCTCTTCTGCTGTAATGTAGGTCCTCTTTGGCATCTTTTTCCAAAAAAGCCCCGTCTCATCACAATTAAAAACTTGCTGCTGCAGGTAACACTCAGAAACCACGAGCTTCTGGAACTCGGCAACAAACGCCTCAGCTGCCTTAGTGTCCGAACTCGCAGCCTTTCCGTGCCTCACAGCACTATGGATGCCACTTCTCCTCTTAAAGTTATCAAACCATCCCCTGCTCGCCTTGAAGCCTTCTTTGTTTTCTGTAGACGCACCTGGCTGTTTACTTACGAGGTCGGTGTACAAGGCCTTTCCCTTCTCACAGATCAAGTTCTCGGTCACAGTATCACCTGCTAGTTGTTTCTCATTTATCCACACCAAAAGCAACTTTTCTACATCTTCCAGAATACGTGGCCATTGCTTTGATATTCTCGTGACTCCTTTTGCTACATCTAGTCCTTAGTTCTTAGTTCTTCTTTCTTCTTTAATATTGTGCAAATTGTTGACGTAGACTTCTTATAAAATCTTGCGATGGCGGCCACTTTCATACCTTATTCGTGCTTCTCGATGATTTCATCTTAACTTCTACCGTAATCATCTCCTTCTTCTTACCGCCTTCCTTTTCTTCATTGGGGCCATTTTCGTAGTGCACAGTTAATAAATAACAGTCACTAAATTTGAACAAAAAAAAAAAAAAAAAAAGCTTTACGCACATACACGTGGTCACAACGCTAGCACGAATGTTCACTACAATGTGGACTGTATACGAATGAGGTATTCCGACTGAGACCGAGCATGCGAGATGATTAACCACAATCCCAAGCAGCACGTGATCACGTGACGCTTGGCAGACAATTTTTAGGAAATAAAGCACAATTACAAAATGAGGAGGCACCCTTGATACACATAAACAAATCTGCGCACTTGTAGCAACTGAATAAACAACACCATAAAGGCAGAGATGCACTATTAACACCTCACATTTTCCTAAAGCAAATTTCTAGGGGTTACAACCATAAAACAATAAAAACAATTTCCAGTTGTGTTTCTGCTAGTGGAATCTGTTATAAACTGGTAGTAAACTCGATCTAATTGCATTTACGATTATACCGATAGCTGGAATTGTGTTGGTTTTTACCTTATTATGGTGAAATGTGTTTCCCTTTCACTGATATAAAAAACATAAATACATTTTCAGAATCTTCTCTTCATTCCTATCATGTTGCTTTCATTTGGGGTGATTCTGCTTTCGACTGCTATTTCTTGTAAACACAAAGGCGAATCATGCATAAGCAAATTCGGTTCGTGTTATATAAGATATCGTTCCCCTATTTATAAATCGTGTATGATCAAAATTTGTGAAGTGTAAACACGTGTTATACGAGGACTGACTGTACTTGTATTGCAAGACCTCGCTCGTTTACAAGTTAAAATTTATTAAAAATTTTTGCTCGTCTTGCAAAACACTCGCAAACCAAGTTACTCGCAATCCAAGGTACCACTGTATTAAAAATTTGAGCAATTAATTAGCCCTTTTAAGTTGGCAATATGTTGTATGTGATTTCACAAGACTGCCAGAGGGTTAAGGTGATTTACATTTTTAGGTAATCTGGACAGGCTCTCAAGAATTTGTTTGTTTTTTTTATTCAGTAAAGGTAATGGTTTTCTTACTGATTCATTATGGGTGAACGAGAGATCCTTCAGAAAATTGTCACTTGTAGCAGCTATTCTCTGCATTCTTTGATATGTTTGGACTGAATCTGAGGGACATCAATATAGCTGCTTTTAGGGATCATGTCAGTGCTCTTTTTGCACTGGGATCGAAAGCATTTTCTCCCTTGTTTTTAAACCTATTATGAAGCAGGAGCAGTGTCACAAGGTGATCAAGTGAAGAAAAAGTTTGAAGTTGGTTAATGTAAAGAAATGCCATTTTGCTTTTAGTGTTACTAAGTTCACTTACCAACAGCAAAATCTCTACCAAATGACTAAGTGGTTTAAAGTCTCTGAACTCTTAAAAGAAAACTGTCCACAATATGTTCATTAGCTAATCACTTTATCTCAAAACTTGCCTCCTGAACTACAAAGGAAGGATGAAGCGAATTTTAATTTATTTTAATAGTGACTACAGCTTGAAATCGTATGCTGTTCAATAACTACACATAGCATTTGAACATAAATTAACAATACACACACACTGGATTACCTTGAGAATTCAGGTTGACATCTAATCCACCTAATAAGTCCAATAAATTTGCATTTTCTCCTGAAGAAGAAACATTCTTCCTTACATCTAATGATTTTGTGTGAAGTTCAACTGGTCCACTTAGAAGGTCAAGTAGGATATTCTGTGTGATATACATGGAGTTCAAATGTGCATATATTTGAATATAAAATGACTGTCATAAGCATAAAGCTTAATAAAATTGTAAATTCAGAAACTAGTACACAACAAATAATTTACTACTTTTATAAACTTTAATTAAAAAAGTTTCATAAATACTGAACCACCCCAAGACCATGTTTTAGCCAGAAAAACATATAAATATATATTAAACATATAGCATATACCCATACTATATGTTTAAAATGAATTTTTTAGACAACTGTAAATTATGTAACCACTGTCAGCTTGTCATTATGTCCCAAAGCAGTGTGTTTATAGAAGCAAACTATAAATTGTAAGCACCTCATTGCAAGAGTTCGAAGTAGAACCAAATATAATCTTAGATGACCATGTGAGACATTAAATTTCTTTTTTTTGTGCATAATTTATTACTGCAAAGAATCAAATTGGTATGTTAGCCACATACAGAACTTACAAAATAAAATAAGTAAAATATAAATAAATTTCAGTGATATTAGCATTAGTAGAGGTATATGATGCAAGAAAGAAAGAAAGAAAGAAAGCTTATATAGCATCAGCCAAAAAAAAAAAAAAAAAAAACACCCTTCGGTTTTCACCCATCCATTTACTCTAAAAGTTTGTCTAGTTTGGGATTGAATATATTTAAGATGTCAACTTCCACAACAGATGGAAGATTGTTCCAGCCATCAACCATTTGCTGGCAAAAGGCAAATTTCTGCACATCTATTCTACATATGACTCATTTAGTGCCATTTAGTCAACACTTTTCAATATACTTAATTCAGATTGTAAGTACCGCATTTCCTCAATTTGAATTTATGCCCCTTCAGGTGCATAATCTGAACAAGAGGAAGAAACCCATCAGCACTGAGCTTGCTCAAACCATTCCATATACATCTCAATCAGATCACCTCACAGATGCCTACTCTCCAGACTCTGCAATTTACAGAACTTAAGCCTTTCATGGTAACAGCAACCCTTTGTTCTGCTCACTAATCTCGGTGCCCTTCTCTGTACTCATTCTAGCAGCTCTACATCTTTCCTAAAACGAGGCCTCTAGACCTGTATTCAGTACTCAAGGTGTGGCCTAACCATTGCCTTATATACAGGGATAATGCCGTCATTATCCCTGCTAGCAAAATTCCTATATATCATTGACAAAACCTCATGAGATATTCTTGCAGCTTGTTTGCACTGCTCAGAAAACTTTGTATCTGATTGCACAATTATCCCCAGCTCTTTCTCATTCTCAAATATCCTGAGTTTAGTAGTGCACAGGTGGTATGTTACTCAAGGGTTACTGCTACCATATGCAGCACTTTGCATTTGTCACTGTTAAGCTTCAGTTGCCACCTCTCAGCCCATCTGCTCAACTTTTCCAGATCAGGTTGTAATAGTGTACTCTCCTTACTGTCATTAACAACCCTACCAACTTTCATATCATCTGCAAACTTCTAACTATAAACAATGGAAGGACAGGATCATTTAACAATTATGCATAAATCTCTGATATTTTCTGCTGTGCTATTTATGTCTTTTTCAATGTGTTGTTTTTCAGCCAGAAAGAGAGAGAGAGAGAGAGAGAGAGAGAGAGAGAGAGAGAGAGAGAGAGAGAGAGAGAGAGAGAGAGAGAGAGAGAGAATGCTTTCTTTAAAATTTTTCAATGCTAGTTTTGGTGAGGGGGGAGGATATGTTGTTTAGCATTAGCATTAGCAGAGGCATTTGATGCAAGAAAGCAAGCTTATGCAGCATCAGCCAAAAAAAAAAAACCCACTTCCACTTCACCCCTCTGTTCGTTCAAAATACCTATCCAGCTGAGCCTTAAACTTATTTAGGCTATCAACCTCCACCACAAGGGATGGCAGTCTGTTCCACCAACCAACCACCCGCTGGCTAAAGGCAAATTTCCGCACGTCTGTCCTACATCTGTCTTTCCTTTAGTCCACACTTTTCCACATGCTTAATTCAGATAGCAAGTATGAAGGTTTTTTGTTGTTTTTTATGTTGGTGATGTAGAGTTTATACAAAAGTCAACAGGGCAATTTACATGAAAAGTGATTGTATTTTAACAAGCTTCCAGACTTTTCTGGGTGCAGGCCAAATATTCAGGTTTTTTATATGTGAATTTGTATGTGTTGTTAGCATACAGATTTGGATATGAAAAGTTCTGCAATAGAAGTTTTGGATAGTTACAGACTGTTGTAATACACTGGTTTACTGGAGTATTATAATATGAGGGGTGATCATTTAATTCAAGGACTAGTGCAAGATTTTATGTTTACCGTGAAAACTTTCCATAACTGCCACTCGACACACTTTCCCTGATTGCTACTGAGCAGACTCTGCGTGCACATGCCAGTACTTGTTTAGCTAGTTTTGCATGAAGAGAGTTTTTGATGTGAAAACATGTATGGCGGCACTAGAGTAAAATCGATTGGTAACAAAATTTTCTTACGGTAACAGAAATGACGCAACTGACGTCACTTACTAAATGGCATTAACGATGCTAACTCAGTCACTAACTTTGATTTGGTAGTGTAAATAGTTGATGTCACTTCCTAAATGACACTTACGTTGATTAAAAGTCACTAACGTTGATTCCGTAGAGTAAGCAGTGGGAAGTAATATTATGCAAGAATAAAAGCTTTGAAGCCACTGAAGAAGCTTCTCATGTCGAAAAGGAACAAATTCAAAAACACAGAGAACGAAAAAATGCACTTTAATAAAATCTGCTTCTCAAGATTTTGATCAACATCAACCTTCTACATCGACTTCTCATCAAGAAGCTGGACAATCGACATCACGTAATTATAGTCAAGAACTTCCTGAAGATTTCGATCCAGAAGATTTGAGTTAATTTGAATTACCTGATGATTTTCAGTTGATTCCTGAAATGGCTAGATAGAGTATACTACAACAACCAGCTTCAAATGCATCATCCAAAAATAAAAAAATCATATTTCAGTTCCCTCAGCCTATGCAATAATAAAAGCTTCAAAGTCACCAAATAAGGCTCCCATTGAGAGGAAGGCTTCTTCAGTGACTTTGATCACTTCTTGCAGTAGTTTTTGGTTATAAAAACGTTCTAGTCTACAAATGGATTTCACTAACTATTGAATTATGAAAATGCCAAATCCAATTTCAGTTAACAACCTATAAGAGTATTTCAAAGATGGCTAAAACTCCAGCTGAGCGAAATCGAGAAGTATGCAAGGATAAAAGCTTCAAAGCCACCAAAGAAGCTTCCCATGTCTACTAAAGAACTAGTTCAAAAACACAGAGAATGGAAAAAAAGGCAGTTTAATAAAATCTGCTTCGCAAGATTTTGATCAACATAAACTTCTCATCAAGAAGCTATCAACTGTTCAGCTTCTCATCAAGAAGCTGAACAGTTGACATCATGAAATTATATTCAGGAACTTCCTGAAGTTTTTGATCCAGAAGATTTCAGTTCAAATGAATTACCTGAGGATTTTAATTGATTCCTGAACTGGCTAGACAGAGTATACTGCAACAAGCAGCTTCAACTGCATCATCCAAAAAGAAACAGTCATATTTCAGCTCAATTGCCTCTTGTAGATCCTCCAAAGGTTTCAACAGTAGTTGAGCATGAAAACATTTACAAGAACATCGAACATGACTGCAACTCCTGTAAAGAATTTGAAAGACAATTTCTGAAAAATATATTTGGAGCTGTCTGTGATATCTGTGATGGATTAGGATATGAAAATGATGTAAAATTGTGCATTCCAGGAAGTTACCTCCACTCTTGCTTTTCAGCTTGAAGTGCAAGAGTGTATGTAGCGTTTCTCAATCCATGATAAAATTTCTTTTCTCCATTTGCAGGGATAATGTAAAGACCATTAATATCGGTAACTCAAGATAATGGAACATAAACTAATTGTTGTTTGTGACATTCTCATATTCATAACTACGGAATCGAAAGTACCCCGAGTTTTATGTATGGTAATAGCACAAGACAATATTAGTGGAAAATGATTTCGTTTAGCGTAAATCTTTCTGTTGTTATTCAATGAAACACTCGTACTTCTTCTTGTGATCGGTACAGATTCTAAATTGATTTCTTTAGTCATTGCAAACAAATGAGCCTTCGTTCTAGCAAGTCAACCAACAGCAGGTGATCCTGGAAATTTAAACCAAAGATGTTTAAAAGAATTAGTCTCATCATCATATTCAATACATGCCAATTTTCCTAAAGCTCCGTTAGCCAGCCCATTGGACACATCAATATTAGTGGTTATCAAGTATGGGTATAAGTTGCTGGGGATTTCAGGAATTGCTGGGGGTCATGAAACAAGTAAATACATGGGCTGTGTTAGAGTAACTAAGAGTAAGAACAGGTGCATGTATACTTGCATGTACACCAATGCTAGGAGCATAGTAAACAAATTTGATGAATTTGAAGTGCTGATTAAGACATCCAAGGTGGGATATCAGAGACTTGGTGCCACTCAGATATAAGGGATGTAGAATTGGAATTTGGGGAGTACAATGTGTACAGAAAGGAAAGACAGGAGGGGTTATAGTATTAGTAATGGCCACATGGTGCAAGAAAGCCTATGGCTTATGCTGCACCAGCCGAAAAAAAAAAAAAAAAAAAATCCGAACAAAACAATGATAAAAACAAAAAAAAAAGAAATAAAATAAATAACTAAATAATAATAATTAATAAAAAAAAAAAAAAAAAAAAAAGAAAATTAATCATCCCATGCGCTTCCCTTACCCGAAAGTACTATACAGATGACCTTTGAATTTCCCCAAACTGTTGGCCTCTACAACTCATGAAGGCAACTTATTCCAGTAATTTATAACTTGCTGGCTAAAATAAAACTTCCTGCAGTCCAATCTACACATTTCCCCCCCGTAACTTGAATTTATGTCCCCTAGTTCTAGCATCATTTATAATCTTGAAAATTTCGTCCTCATTCATTTTACTGATGCCTCTCAGAGCCTTAAACACCTCAATCAAATCTCCTCTAAGGTGTCTAGTTTCCAAACTCTGCAACCCACATATTTGAAGTCTTTCTTCATAAGAACGCCCTTTTGCCGATCTCACCAGGCGAGTTACCCGTCTTTGCACTCTTTCAAGAAGCTCGATGTCTTTCTTTAGGTGTGGTCTCCATACTTGAACACAGTATTCCAAGTGTGGTCTAACATAAGCCTTATATAATGGGATTATCACGTCCCTATCTCTACTTGCAAAAGTTCGATAGATCATTGATAGGACACCATGGGCCTTCCTTGCAACCTGTTTACAATGCTCAGAGTTAAGAAACACATAAAATATAAGGAAGTGCATCCAGTTGACATAGATTAACAGTGCTATGTTGAGTCAGTTTGGTGTGACATAAGCACTGGGAGACTTCTGTAGACAGCTCAGGATCAAGATATTGATGAGGAATATTACAAGTTTCTGAAAGTGATAAAGCCCAAGAAAGCTATAGGTAAAAAGAAACCCAAAGAAGAAAAAATTAGTCAAGAAACACTTGTCATGATGAACCGAAGACAACAAATGAAGAGCAAGATAAACACTGGCAAGGAGAAAATTGAGTATACTGAGTTATGCAAAGCCATTAGAAAGAGACTCAGAGAGGACACAAGAAGATTTAACACAAGAAAAGCAGAACAAGCACTAAGGGAAAACAAAGGACTTAAATCAGCAGACATGAGCAGTAAAAAAAAAAACAAATGATACTGAAACTGAAGAATAGCGATGCTGTACTTATAAATAGCAGAGAAGGCATAATTCAAATAGCAGAAGATTACTATAGAGAATTATATAAGGAGCGAGGGAATGATGCCAGCAGTGGGGAAGACAGATCGCAAATTAGTAACGCATGCGACATACCCAATATTCTTCCTGATGAGGTAGAAAAGGCGTTGAAGAAAGTGAAGAATCAGAAAGCCCCGGGAGAAGATGAAGTTACTGTAGAGTTGTTAAAATTGGGAGGAATACACATGGCACAAAAACTGGCAAGACTTCACAAAATCCATTAGAACAGGTGTGATGCCTAAGGAGTGGAATAATGGAACCATAGTTTTGCTGCATAAGAAAGGAGATAAATTAGAAATTGGAAATTATAGACCAATTAGCTTGTTATCCCACATCTACAAGTTGTTCACAAGGGTCATTACTAACAGATTAGAAAGAACATTTGATGAGAATCAACCGAAAGAGCAAGCTGGATTCTCAACTATGGATCACTTTCATGTAATGTCCCAGTAATGGAGAAAGCAAATGAATATAAAACACCATTATGCCTGCCATTTGACTCCATATAGCATAAGGCAATGTTTCAGGCACTGGAAAGACAAGGCATAGATACCCTATATATTATGATTTTGAAGAAAATATATTAGAACACTACTTCCTTTATTAGACTAGACAAAGACAGTAGCAAATTTAAAATTGAGAAAGGAGTTCGACAAGGAGACACAATATCTCCAAAGTTGTTTACTGCTATCTTTGAGGAAGCTTTCAGAAGATTAGACTGGTCCAAAAAGGAGTCAATGTGAATGGAGAGTACCTAAACCATTTACGATTTGCAGATGACATTGTGGTCGTAAGCCACGATCCCAAAGAATTAGAGGATAATCTTAATCAGTTATGCAGAGTTAGTAAGGATTCTGGACTAAAGACGAATATGGCTAAAACAAAAGTAATGATGGACAAGTATGCCACAGAAAGATATATATTAATTGAAGGAGCAATAATTGAAAAGGTGGAGTCATGTACTTATCTGGGACAAGTCATTAGCTGAAATAATAAGTGGCTGGACATCAAGAGAAGAATAAATTTTGTATGGATGGTATTCAGGAAATATATAGTCAAATACTGAGTAGCAATATCCCAATTTGTCTGAAAAATAAAATAATGAACCAATGTATACTCCCCACCATAACTTATGGAAGCGAAACTTGCGAACTCACCAAAAGAATGGAAGAGAAGCTGAGAACGAAACAGCGAAGAATGGAACAAATGATATTGGCAATCAGACTGTTAGATACGAAGAGAAACACATGGATTAGGCGGCAAACTCAAGTAAAGGACATTCTTATCAAAACTAAAGAACTAAAATGGTCTTGGGCAGGACACAGCTCGAAGACATGATGACAGGCAGACTAAGAAAATACTAGAATGGTACCCAAGAAGAGCTAGAAGAAAACCTGGAAGATAATGATGGAGATGGACAGATGAAATTCATGAGTTTGTGGGTAGTAAATGGATATGCCATTGCACAAAACAGAAGGAACTGGAAAGTTGCTGGAGAGGTCTTCATCCTGTAGTGGATTGATAATGGCTGATGATGACGATGAAGCACTGGGAAAGCAAAAATGAGGGTAGAAGTTTGTTATAGGCCTAATGATTCTGATGAGTACAATGAACAATTATACAGAGAAATACAGTGGGCCAGTAAATCAGAGTGTCTTATAATGGAGGATTTTAGCTTCCCAGATATAGACTGGAAATTGTGGGTTGGTTACCTGCACACTAGCAAGGCTTTTGTGGATTTATTGGATGATTGTTTTCCACAGCAGCATGTTGAGGAAAAAGGGAATAACATTCTTGATCTGATTATCAGCAGTGATTATTCATGCAGTAAGAACTTACAAATAAAGGAACTACTAAGTGGCAGTGATCACAGTGTACTGATATGGGATTTACTTAAAGATATAACTAACATCAGGGGTAAAGGGAAGGGTTTCGCTTTCGTAAAGGAGACTACAGTGGTCTCAGAGATTTTTTAGGTTCTATACAGTGGGACCAACTGATTGTTTGTTATTTGGTTTTTAGGAGCATTAGCAACTAAGGCCATATTGCTCCGGGAATATGTGGTGGTCATTCTCTGACCTTACCGCATCCTCCGTATTTGGTGGTGACGGGCTCGAACCCTGGACTAATCAAGAAGCATGTGCTACGCACTGCTGCTTCTTCCCACCTGGCTACGGAGGTGCCGGGGGGGGGGACCAGATGATGTTACCAACAGAAAATTCTAAATGGGAAACATTCAAGGAAGTAATTTGGAAAGCAACTATGCTTTTTGCTCCAATTAAGAAATACTGCTCTATGTTCAGGCCTAAATGGATGTCACATGAGCTAATGAGACTCGTGGCAGAGAAGAAAAATGTATGGGATGCACACAGATTGTCAGGTGACACAGAAACCTATGGTAGATACAAGCTAGTCTGTAATCAAGTCACAATGGAGGTTAGACAAGCGAAGGCAGATTATGAAAAATCTTTGGCAAAGGATGCAAATAAAAACAGCAAAGACTTCTTTACTTAAATACATTCTAAAAGGAAGGGGATGAATTAGATTGGACACTTGATATCAGTGGTTTGACTGTGGATGAACATTCTCAGATAGCTGCCGAACTAAATGAGTATTTTGCCTCTACATTCACAAATGAGGAGTTATTCAAAGAGGAGAGGACCAGACGTTTATTAACCTCTAACAGGGAGTTAAATGATTTTGTAATAACTGAGAGCAAAGTGGAGGAGAAATTGTTGAAGTTAAGAATAAGAAAGGCACTTGGGGTGGATGGGATCTATCCAGTTATATTAAACAAGGCAGCAAAGGAAGGAAGCAAAACCTTAGCCGTAATTATAAGTGCATCCTTGGACTTGGGGGAAGTCCCCAGTCTGTGGTGACTTTCCCATGATGTGCATATTTATCTCCAATTCACAACGAGCGATCAACCCCAGGGGCTCACATCTGGTGAGTATGGGTTTGACACACCCAGGGTTCTGAACTGGATATTATCACTCTTCTCTTTCTTGGTGATTCCCTTCTACTTCTGACTGACTCTCTCTCTCTCTCTCTCTCTCTCTCTCTCTCTCTCTCTCTCTCTCTCAGGGTAACGTGGGAAAATTAATTTAATTTTTTTTTTTTTTTTTTTTTGGCTGATGCAGCATAAGCCTCAGGCTTTCTTGCATTATATAGCTAATAATAATAATAATAATAATAATAATAATAATGCATGGCATGGCTCAAGTGGGATGCTCTTCCCGAGACTGAAAGATTCATGCTGGCCATCCAAGACCAGGTAATCATCACCAGAAACTATAGAAAATACATCGCAAAGGAGGCTGGAATGTCAGATGACACATGTCGGCAATGCCACCTGGCCTCAGAAACGATCCAACAAACACATCACCGTGGAGTGCAAGGTGATCACCCAGACTGAGTACATTCATAGACACAACCAGGTAGCCAGGATAATACATCAGAAGCTAGCGAGGAAATACCAGTTGACCAAAGTAAGTGTACCATACTACAAGTACGAACCCCAGGCAGTACTAGAGCCCAGAATCCACAAGCTGTACTGGGACCGTGAAATAATAACAGATAAGACAGTCCCACACATAACCCTTGTGGACAAGATGGAAAAGGCTACCTACCTGATTGACAAAGCGGTGCCCAACACTAGCAATGATCAGAAAACCCATGAGGAAAAAATTAGGAAGTACACGAACCTGAGACATGAGGTCAAGGAGATGTGGCATATGCAAGAAGTAACAACCATCCTGATTATCGTGCCAACCACCGGTATAGTGCCAAAGACTCTGCCTAGCAGCAATGGGTCTCCCAGAGAACACCTACAAGGAACTCTAGAAAGTCGCAATCCTGAACACCTGTAGGATAGTCAGAGAGTTCCTCGACCAACAATAACACTAGACATTACAACCGCCCTGTGTACTTGGTTACAGTACCTGTCACAGAGTGGAATCTCCCATTGAGGGAGAAGTAATATAACAGCAACAACAATAATAATAATAACAAGTAATTACAGACTTGTTAGTTTGACTTCTGTTCCAGCGAAAATAATGGAGTCACTGGTTAAACAAGCATTATAGGATAATTTAGACAAGTCTGTAGCAATAATTCAAACACGGCATGGGTTTGTCAAGGGAAAGTCTTGTCTGACCAATTTGATTAGATACTATGATGTGGTCACAAAGGAATTGGATGCAAAAAATAATTTTGATATCAAATACTTGGATTTTGGGGAAAGCTTCCAATACTGTCGCACATGGAAGACTTCTATACAAATTGGAGCAGTATGACATTAAGGGTAAGTTGCTACAATGGATAAAAGGATGGTGGTGTGAAAGAAGACAGAGAGTGGTGGTCAATGGGTACTGCTCTACGTGGACTGATGTTATTAGTGGTGTCCCTCAGGGTACGGCATTTGGCCCATTATTATTTTGTATATTTATCAATGATATTTGATGAAGGTATATCAAGCTTAAGGTCAAAGTTTGCAGATGATACAAAGGTTGGCAGTGTTGTTAATAACAGTAATGACAATATGCTGCTGCAACAGGATTTGGAAAAGTTGGGCAGATGGGCTGAGAAGTGGCAACTGAAATTTAACCTTGACAAATGCAAAGTACTGCATATGGGTAGCAGTAACCTCAGAGAAATGTACCATGTGGTGTTACACTCAGGTTGTTGTTGTTGGTATTTGGCTTAACTGCACAAGGGCTACTGAGGTCAAATTGTGTCTGCTCATAGTTTATTCAGTCAAAATATACCGGTGTAGATGTTAAATGAAATACTCCTGTATAGGCCAATACATTTTAAAAAGATTATAAGTTCTTCTATGTTTGCAGAATTTCCAAGGATATGAGTTAAATCATGTGAGACATTCAGCCTAGAGAGCGACTGAAAAAGTGTTTGAATGTACGGTTCAATAAAGGGCGCAATCAAACAGAAAATGCCTAACTGTAAGTTGACTGTCACAGGATGAACACTGGGGTAGATCTTCTTCCAGTAGCAGGAACAGATGAGTATGATGAGTGTGTCCAATTCTGAGTCTTGCCAGTACTACTTTCTCTCATCTGTTTCGTCAAAAGACTTAGTGCCACAGCTTTGGTTCTTACTTTATCTGGTAAAGTTTATTGTTGGTGTTAATTTTCCAGAACTGTGACCAGTTGTTGTAACTTGCTTTACGGATAACAGGCTTATAATCAGTGTAAGGAAGCTGAGGATGTTTTGGAACTGCTTGTTGAGGATGTTTAACTGCGAGGTCCACACTTTCATTTCTCGGAATGCTAGAATGGCCAGGGATCCAGCAAAAACTGATTGGACACGCTGCAGGAAAATAGCTGAGAATGAACGTGTTTCAAGGTAGGATGAGAAGATGAGAAATTCTTCCTTATGGCAGACACAGCACTGAGGGAGTCGGAGTAAATTATGGCACGTGAGATAGAAAGTTCAATAATTTTACTAAGTGCTGATTTAATGGCATATAATTTGGCTGTGAAAATGCTGCAGGCTAATGGTAGTGAGACAGTAACAGTATAAGAAGGAAAAACTGCAGCAGCAGCACCAACTGTACTGGCTGTTTTTGATTGGTCAGTATAGATTTTACAGGCACGGGAGTTCAGAGTAGTGTGAGCTAAGTGCAACTGCCTGATATTAAAGAATGGTACAGTATTCTTCCCCCATGCCAGAAAATGTGTATTATGCGAGGAAGAAACAAATGTCCAAGGGGGAACAGGTGCAGTTGTGTCCTGAAAAATATTGCTTAAATTGATATTCCAACTCTGAGAAAGCTCTTTAATCCTGAGCGAAGCAGGTCTGTTTTCATCTGGCTTGTTGTCATATAACAAATCCCACTGAGTATTATAAAGATACTCCCAACTGGGGTGAGATGAAAGACTCTGGATCTTAGTAGTGTAGTGGAATGGTAATGATTTCCTATGAAGATGTAATGGAGGATCATGTGTTTCGATATAAAGACTCTAGATTGGACAAGTCCTAAAAGCACCCAACTCAGTCCCAAGAGCACTGTGCTGGATAACATTTAGATGTTGTAAAGTAGTGCTCCTGGCAGTCATAGACTGGACAACAATAATCTAGCCGAAAATGGATTAAAGTTCTATAACGATGCAGTAGAGTTTACCGATCAGTGCCTCATGACATAGCCAAGACTGATTGCAGTATATTCAGATGATTTAGACATGTATTTCTTAAATGAGAGATGTGAGCTTGGAAGTTCAGCTTGCTATCTAATATCAATCCAAGAAATTTAATGGTACTTACAAGCGGAATTGGAATATTGTTTACTTGTAGTTCCGGATTGGGATGGAGAGCTCGCTTCTTGCAAAAGTGAGTGACAGTGCATTTCTTTTCTGATAGGCGGCAGCCATTCCGTGAAGTCCAGGGTTGTATTTTGGTAATGCCAAGTTGGAGCTGTTGTTCGATGGTATTCATACTTCGAGACTGACAGGAAATGGTAAGGTCATCTGCGTACATATAAGTTTCAACAAGATATCTCGTGTTGGATTATGCTGCTAATTCAGATTGAAAATAGTGTTGGACTAAGTATCGATGCCTGTGGGACTCCTTCTTCTTCAATGTGAGATGCAGAGAGTACGTTTTTATATCAGACCTGAAAAGAATGCAATTGCAGAAAATTTTGAATTATTTTCAGCAAATGCCCCTAAGCCCCAGATGGTAAAGGTCCATAATAATCCCATAAATCCATGTAGTGTCAAATGCCTTTTCAAGATCTAGGTTGACCGTGACTAGATGTTGTTTCATTACAAAGGCATTGCAAATATGAGATTCGGCTTTGATAAACATGTCCAGCATTGATCTATTCTTCTGAAAGCCGTATTGATGATCTGGAAGGAGATTCTGTGACTCTGGGATGTAAATGAGCCTAGTATGAATCATCCTTTTGGAAATTTTTTTCATGCAGCTCGTAAGAGATATTGGCCTGTAATTTTCAACACAGGAATGATCTTTTCCTGGTTTTGGTAAGGCAATAATGAAAGAATGATGCCAGGAAGAAGGATAGGCATTTTTGGAGAATATTCGATTATAAAAGGTTAACACGGTATTCAAATCCTCTTCAAGTAAATGTTTGAAGTTCTATGAGTGTAAAGGGTTGGTTGCACAGGAACGAGCGGTGAGCGAAAAAAAAAAGTTGATTTTATGTTGTTCTGTTGTTGTTGTTGTTGTTGTTTAGTTTTTAGGAGCATTAGCAACTAAGGCCATATTGCTCTGGGATATGTGGTGGTCATTCCCTGACCTTTCCGCATCCTCCGTATTTGGTGGTGACGGGCCCGAACCCCGGTCTAATCAAGAAGCGTGTGCTACGCACTGCTGCTCCTTCCCACCTGGCTACGGAGACGCATGTTGTTCTGCATGAGCTTTCGTGTTCTGAAAAGTGGACAATATGAGGCAGAAGCAGAGTTGTAGAAAATGATTCTGCAAGTGCATTAGCAACTTCTTCAGCTGTAGATAGGTCTTTCCCTTTCCAATGAAGTATTGGAGAGGGCAGACGAGCAAATTTCCTATTTAGTGCCTGTATTCGTTTCCAGATGAGGCGAGTGTCGGTGTCTTTTGTGATTGTTGAGGCAAAAGGAATCCACGAGTCTCGTTTCGCTTTCCTTCTAATTTGCCTTGCTTTTGCTTTAAGCCTTTTATAAGCAATAAGGTTATTAGTGGTGGGATTCTTATGGAAATTATTCCAAGCTCGATTTTTTTCCTGTTTGGCAATGCAGCAATCTTCAGTCCACCAGTGATTTCAGTGATTGCAATATGTCTTGGATTTTGGAATGTAGGTATTAGCGGTAGTCAGAATAGATTCTTTTTGAACATAAAGTCTGTCTAGAAATATATGAGCAGAATACCCATCCCAGTTTGCCTTTTTTAAACTTCCAAGTGGATCTTTGATTAGGATTTGGAGTTACCCCTGTTTGTAAGGAGCAAATAATCGGAAAGTGATCACTGTTAAAAGGATCTGTTAATGCAGACTGACAAGTCAATTTCAGAAGTAGATCCTGTAGGTAGGTTTATTATTTTTTGTTTTTAGGAGCATTAGCAACTAAGGCCATATTGCTCGGGGATATGCGGTGGTCATTCCCTGACCTTTCCGCATTCTCCATATTTGGTGGCGATGGGCTCGAACCCCGGTCTAATCAAGAAGCGTGTGCTACGCACTGCTGCTCCTTCCCACCTGGCTACGGAGGCGCCTAACTGTAGGTAGGAGATCCAGAGTTTAATAAATTAAGATCATTATTATTTATAAATTCCTCAATCAACTTGCCTCTTCTGTCCACTGTAGCTGATCCCCAACAATGGATGGTGTTCATTAAAGTCACCGAAAAGAAAAATTAGAGTTGGGAGTTGTGGAATGAGGTTGTCAAGTTCTGAAAGGGCAAATGGTAGAGATGGTGGAAGAATATAAATCAAAGCAATGGTAACTGAAATACCAACTGCAATCCGAGCTGCCACAGCTTCTAGGGTGGTTCTTATTTGGATCGCTCTGGATGGTATGTTAGAATTTACAAGAATGACTACTCCTCCATGGGCAGGAAACTCTGGGCTCCTATCTCATCTGTATATCATATAATTTGAAAATTTTGGCAAAACTTATTGTGATAAGAATGTTTCCTATAGGATTGAATTGAGAGATTAAATCCCTTAAGTCATCAAGAATGGCTGCTTAGTCCTCTACAGTTCCACTGTATGATGTTAGGCATTATTTTGGTTTGGCTGAGGATGATTCATCTAACTGTTTTTTGTATGCAGGGAATATTTTCCCCTTTTTTGGGAATAAGGGGCATCCGGTATCCATAGTGTCATTGGCATGGAGTTCTAGGATAGGTTCTTCATAATTTGGGTTTATATCCACTTCCATAGTGTTGGTGGGTGGATCAGTTTCCTTAGAGTCTTTAGTAGGTTTCTAAATTTTTCTGTGTCATTTGGGACTATCAGAGTATCAGCTGGGATACTAATTGGGGTGTTGGTGGCATTGCTAGTTTTAGTTTTAGAATTATCTTTCCCAGTGGTTGATAAAGTTGCTTTTACCCAATTAGATAGCAAGATGTTGGGCAGTATTGACACATCTGTTTGAATTGCAGTTGTATGGAAACTTTGGGTGCGAGCATATGATGGACTAGGCATGGTCAACATTATTTGTCTGCGTGCCTCAGGGTATGTGACTTTATGTTCTACTTTGTATTTTTGGATTTTCCTGCCTGTTTTTCCACAATTCACATGATTTAGAAAAGGCAGGTGACTGCCTTTGCAGTTGGGGCAATTGGGAACTGCTCCTGGACAATCTGCTTGTGTATGATCTTTTGATCCACAAATAGGACAGATGGCATCACCTCTGCATGCCTGCTGTGAATGGCCATATTTCTGGCATTTAAAACAGTGAAGAGGATTCGGGATGTATGGATGAATTTAAAATATCCAGTTGGGCAGTTTAAATATCCAGCTTTTACTGAGGATGGCAAATCAGGAGTGCTAAAAGTTAAAATGATGGAATGAGTTGGAATGAGATTTCCATCTTTTTTTTGTCATAATTCTTTTAGCAGTGATTACCTTTTGATGGCTAAGTTCTTGAACTAATTCCTCCTCAGACACTGTAATTAAGTCCCGTTCTGTGATAACTCCTTTAGACGAATTTAAGGTATTGTGAGGAGTAACAGACAATGGAAATCCGTCAAATGTTGTTGTCTTTAATAGCCACTCAGAATGTTTGGATGTGGCTGTTTCAACCAGGAGATCTCCCGATTGTAGTCACTTCAGCATTTTTGGTGATCCTCCAATAGATTATAGATGTTTTTGAATCATAAATGGTGATAACTTGCCCATGGGCTGCGTGGACAGAGAGTGTATCAGCAGAAAATAGGGGATGTCTGGACTCTGTGCTTCTGTTCGAAGCCTTTTTGGTTGACTAGTGTTTTCATGACAGGATTCTTGTCTTGAGCTTGAAGGTTCTAAGGGTGGAAAATTGTTAGAATTCACGATAGCTCCTTTTGGTCTTGGGGGTTTATCTTTACCATTCAGGTTACCGGCCCCGCCACTGGGAGGCAGGAGCAGTGCCACGAGGTGACCAAGCGGCTGAGTTAGTAAGTTAGTACTAATAGAAAAAAACAGAAAGGTGGTTTTCCTTTCTGGGCTTCTGCCTATTCTTGTAGTGTGTAAGAGAGACTATGCTATAGAAATCAAGAAAACAGCGTTTAAAACTAAAAACAGAAACTGTTCGCTTAAATTCTCTCTATAGAAAACGCACTAGAATCACTTGGCCGTGGAACGCTTGGCACCCAGGGCCGCACATTGAGAGTAGTGGAAAATAAAAGAGACCTTGGGGTAATTGTGCAGTCAGATATGAAGTTTTCTGAGCAGTGCAGACAGGTCATTGGGGTCTTGTCAATGACATACAGGAATTTTGCAAGTAGGGATAAGGAGGTGATTATCCCTTTGTACAATGCAATGGTCAGGCCACACCTTGAGTACTGCATACAGGTCTGGAAGTCCCATTTCAGGAAGGATGTAGATTGCTAGGACGAGTACAGAGAAGGGCAACAAGACTGGGGAAGGAACAAAGGGGCGCTGTTATGAAAAAAGGCTTAAGTTCTGCAATCAGGGGGCGCTGGATGTCTCTCTGTATGGAGGTATGATGTTTTTGGTGCTGTCAAAATAGTGATTTATTTATAATTAATTGTGCTTAATTGTCTTATACAAGCCATCTGCCGTCGCAGGAAGTGAAAGTATATCCAAGGGCACTCTCCTCAAACAGGTATTGCTTTTCTTTCTTATAAATTAAGATGTTTTCTCGTTCGACGTTACTTGCCTGACAGAATGATGGCTGCCTAAGGCGACAGACGTCATCCACGTGGAAGCGGACATACAGGAAACGTGCACGAGAATTTAGTAACTCTGGTAGCAGCGGAGCCTGAGTATTTGTACTGATCTTTCTATATTTATTGTTGTTTAATTGTCTTAGGTAAGCAATCTACCTTCGCTTGAAGAGAAATACTATCCTCTGGCATTCTCCTCAAACAGGTACTCTATTTACGTCGTACATACCAAGATGGTTTCTCTAACTACGGTACGTGCTTGAATACCGGCCGCTGCCTAAAGTGGAAACGTCAACAACGCGGAAGAGTACACCCAGGAAACGTGCACGAGAAAATAGTACCTATAGTATCAGTGTTTTCCGATAAACTGTACTGTAGAATTTAAGCGAAAACTTTAATCCAAAATAAGTGCATATCAATTACTCGGAAAGTTAACAGCTTTCACTTTAATTTTGCTTTTTTACACGCGTTTGGCTACATTGCAACATTACGAAGCCAACGAAGATGGCGGCTACTGATTGTGAAACTAGATATCAGGGCGGAAGCACATGCCCTGGTGCAAAGGCGGCAGAATGCAATGACGGTAACGAAACTTCGGATGGAGCGTTTAACCTCGCAGGCGAAGGCAGTCCGCAGTATATTACTTTATGTAATTACTGCCTGGATACAAAACCAAAGTTAACGTCCTGCTTCATCTGCAGTAAACTTTACTGCAGCAGATGCGTGCCCAACGTTAAATCATCTGTGCAAAACCTGCGATGGCGCCAACATTATGAATTCACCGACTGACACTCCAGCGGAGACAAAACTGACTCCAAAACAAGTGATAAAGGAAATTGAAACCGCTTATATACCCCCTTTTCCCGACCTGGACTTTGATGGCACAGGCTCAGGTGTGGAGGAAGCGCCAAACAATGATTTGAGAATCCAGCAGATATGGAAGACACTCAAAAACATGCTGCAGGCCCAAACCAGACATTTCAACACTGAAATTTCTAAATTAAAACATTCGTTGGAAAAGGGATTTCACCAATTAGAGAATGGGAATGAGTTCCTAACCGAACATATTACAACCCTAATAAAATTGATGAAACCTTGTGAGGTTTCATCAATTTCACCAGGGCTCTCCTAGGGCTTTGCTGTTCCCTCACACAAGGATCTGGAACAGAGGCACAACGGCTATGAAGCTCCAACTCTCATAGATGAAAATTTACACATTTCGGAATCCCTCCAAAGCTTGGCAATAATGAGCTCAAATCAAGCCTTGCAAATCAAAACAACAATATCAATAAAGAGCTCAGTAACATTAACAAGAGCATAATAGACCTTTCATGCTCGGTCAGCGCACTGCAGGATACACGCTCCAACTCCTACCAAGCAAAAAATGACAGTGAAAGGAATACAAACAAGGAGCCAACCTTAGCCAAGCAATCCAGCAACTCAACCCTGGGC
Source organism: Mastigoproctus giganteus (assembly GCF_048544385.1). Classification (NCBI taxonomy): domain Eukaryota; kingdom Metazoa; phylum Arthropoda; class Arachnida; order Uropygi; family Thelyphonidae; genus Mastigoproctus; species Mastigoproctus giganteus. Next base: position 78,182,707 of record NC_143584.1, on the reverse strand, counting down.
AACCCCCAATTTAAATCAAGTATGAATTCACAAGCACAGATGAAGGTGTACTCACATAAAGAAACCAACACTGAGTACAACCGCAGCAGCAATAAAAAATCGGTTGCAACCCAAACTCACAATGAGGCCTCATCACGGACAGTGAACAAGCAAACCCAGACTGCATGTGATATAACTCTAGGAGCCATCCCCAGAGCAAGAATAAATCAGAACTGGCAAACAAAACTATCAAATCTGATCCCAGGCGCTCCTCTCAGAATGATGGTTCTTCTTCTCTTCCTTTGAGGAATCTAAAACAGACATCGCAAATCGAGAATTCTGTTAAAGCTAGCAATAAAGTGCACACTCACCATAGTCAAGCAACAGCCCCAACCTCAAAGGGGCCTAAAAACCAACCTAGACACAATAACAAGGCTAAGGATGAACATTCGCAACCTATTCACACCAGGACACTTCCTACGCTGGATTTCTTAATATTTCTAATAAAGACAAGGACAAACTCACTGAAAAGGTAAATGAGACAGGAACAGGCAATGATGGAATGATAACACACCAGGTCAAGGCTACTACTGAAATTATCTCTCTCAATAACACCAATGATAGCAAAATAAGATTCATGGTAAAGGGGATAGAGGAAACCTAGTAGTGGTTCCTAAAAGATCTCATGGCATGTCTCCAGGCTGGCACCCTCCATGGAGGAGGCTGACCTAGAGTGCTACTTTAAGAGAAAAATCAACATTAACATAACAGCTGAGAAAATGAAGTCACTTCACCCTGAAATATATTCCTCCTTTAAGATCAGTTTTGATCAAAAGGATATAGAACTAATGGCATCCAAACATAACTTCCCTGATGGGGTCACAGTTCAGGCATTTAGGTTCAGAAAACATAAGATCTACAGACCAATCACAGGCAACACCTTCTATAAAAATAATGGTCCTGGACAGGCTGAAAACAATCACACTAGATAGCAGTCAATGAACAATAATGCTCATGGCAGAGACAAAGACAACAGTGTCTTCATAAATATATACTATCAAAATTGTAGAAGTATCATTGAGAAGCTTAACAAATTTAAAATAGAGGTTAGCCAAGCTGATTCTGATATCTGGGTTCTCACAGAAACCTGGCTAACCCCTGACATCTTAGACTCAGAAATTTGTCCCTCAAACTTTCAAATTATTAGAAGAGATAGGGAAAACAAGAAAGGGGGAGGAGTAATGATTTTACTGCACCATAAAATTGTCATTTCTGACATCATCTCCCTAGAAGATATTGAGGGCATTTACATCAAAGCCAAAGTTGGTAACATAACGGTGCAATTGGTAGGAATCTACCTACCACCACCTGTTAAAATGAACACCTTAAAAAAACTTGAGAAGGTACTTGAACCCATTCATATCTCCTCCAGGAGTGATGTCAGAACAATAGTATTAGGTGACTTCAACACTCACTTTGAGCATGGACTGGGCAAGGAAGACCATTACAATAAAAAGAGCCACCTATTGCAGTTTCTGAAGGATATGTTTCTCAGACTCAACCTGAAGCAAATATGCAAACTCCCCACCGAAAAGAGAAACTTCTTGACCTGGTCTTCACAAATTTTAACATAAATATTAACTATACTCCCAATTACTTCCACTCGGATCATCTAACCTTGTTGATTGACTTTCATATCAAGACCAAATATATCAGCAATGTAGTCAGGGAATGCTCCTTCAATTTTAGGAGAGCCTCCTGGCACAAAACAAGAAATGAAATCTTAAATGTCAACTGGCAACCGTTACTTAGGAGTCAAGACCCAGATATAATTCTGGATATGCTGTACAACAACTTAGACCTAATTATCAAAAACTATACACCCAAGAGCCATGCAAAGGCAAACACTAATAAATTTCCTATGTGGTTCACAAAATAAATCATTCAATTACTCCAGAAAAAACAACAAATGTTCATCAATTTCAAAAACACACACAGAGACATGACATTTACATTCAGTTCTCCAATCTAAGAAGGCAAATAAAAAATGATATCGATTTGGCCTACCAAAATTACTTAGCTAACCTACAGAATGCAATGCTAAACAGGCATGATATGGGTCCATTCTGGAAGCATTCGAAAGTGGGTTATAAAAAACACAAAAACATGAACAAAATGGAGACCATTCAATCAGATGAATTTGCAAATTTCTACAGTGAACTATATACTGAAAAAGCTGATCACAGCAGTAAGCTTGATAACACCTCTCTCTCCACATATTTCAGTGATACCTTGACACAATTTGAAGTCAATGCAGAGATTTTATTGAATACCCTCAACAAATTTAAATTAAGCTATGACACAAACACTGGCAGTTTCCCCATGGCACTCTGGAAACACTGCTTTGTTGTCTTGCAACAACATCTTATTCATCTGATCAAAGCCATTTTCAATAAGGGATCACTCCCCGGAATTTTAAAGGAAACCACTATCACCCCTCTTTTTAAAAAGGGGGCTAAAGACACACCTTCCTCATTTCGACCCATACACAAATCTAATCCCCTAAGCAAGATTATTGAGAACATCCTTTACTCTCAACTCTGCTCCTTCATGAAAAATAAATTCAGCCATATTCATCATGGCTTCCTAATGGGCAGATCAACAGTGACTAACATACTCTCCATAGAACATGACATAAAACTTAGCCTTGACAATAACAATCAGATAGACATTATATACCTGGACCTACAGAAAGCCTTTGATTCAGTACCACACAAGTTGCTTTGCCTCAAATTAAAGCACATAGGTTTATCAAGTAATGCCTTATCACTTATGTCTAACTTCCTTGAAAATAGGAAAAGCAGAGTATATTTTGAAGGAAAATTCTCCTCCACTTTCCATATACAAAGGGGAATCCCACAGGGTTCTCCTCTGGGGCCACTACTCTTTGCTGTATATATTAATTACATACAAGATGGTATGCAACATGTTGACATCGAAGTGCTCTCATATGCAGATGACTTGAAAATTTACAAAACCATCAAAACAACACAAGACTGTGAATCACTGGAAAATGGACTAGACACCATCACCCGATGGATCACAAACAATGACACTAAACTTAAACAAATGCTGCACCATGTCTGTCGCAGACTATCACAAGAAACACAAGATTAATTATCCCTATAAAGTTAATAATCATCAGCTATTGAGAATACATGAGGTTTCAGATTTGGGAGTATGGTTTTCTGAGAAGGGAAACTTCAACAAACATGTAAACAAAACTACAGCTAAGGCCTCCAAATCCCTTGGACTGGTTAAAAGAATCTGCTTCGATTTCAACAACGTACAGCTCATAAAAACAGCTTGCATGATGATAATCAACCCAATTCTAGAATATGCCTCACAAATCTGGAATCCTCACACCAAAATTCTTATAAAACAACTGGAACATATTCAGAAATCCATAGTCAGATTCCTGATGTACAAATCTAGGTTGGAATTGAACACAAAATCCTACGATGAATGGTGCACTCACTTCGGGATTGTACCACTATACCAAAGAAGAGCTGCGGCAGACTGCAAATTCTTAATGCATCTTGTGGCTGGAAAGTTGGATGCCCCCGAGCTGCTCTACCTCATAAACTTCAGCTGTCCTCCAAGAGTCTTGAGAAGACAAAATATGCTGGCACAAGAGCCATTCAGAACTGATCAACTCAGATTCCATTACTTTAACAGAACTACAAAATTGCTTAATGAATCCAACATTGATATCCTAAATGAAAACATTAATATCAAAAAAGAGCTACAAAGGTATTACAATCAAACTAATAGAGAATGAAAATAAATGACTAATTTAATAATAACAACAATAATAATACTATAAAGATAGGTTTACTTAGTTTTAAGTTTAAAAAGTGATTGAGAAAAAAAAAAAAAAATAGGGATAACCATAAGATTATAATAAGACAAATCAATCAGTGCAACTACTTTTTGTTAACTATCAAGAAAAGAAAACAACAAATGCTTAGTAAAACAAATTTCTCTGTTACCACAGCTTTGCTCAAATGCAAATCGCCTGTAACATATGATATGCATTGTATATATTGTAAATTACCTTGTATATTTGAAATTGTATATTGATACCTGACATTGGGTACAGATTGTAAATAGAATGATTACTGTACTGCTACTGAAAAATTCCTCCTCTGTAAGGCTTCGGCTGTTTTGGAGTAATAATAAAAAAAAAAAAAAAAAAATTGCAGCTTTTGGAGACTAGGCACTGCCAGGCAATCTGATTGAGGTGTATAAGACCTTTAATGGATTGAGCATGCTTAATGCTGAGGGGATTCTTCCTCTTGCTCAGATTACAAACCTGAGTGGGCATAGATTAAAACTGAGGAAAGGCAGTTGTAGAATAGATGTGTGGAAAATTTGTCTTTAGCCAGCGGGTGGTTGATTGCTGGAATAAACTTCCATCTGTTGTTGTGGAAGTTGATAGCTTAAATAAATTCAAGGCAGAACTAGGCAAATGTTTGGAATGAATGGATCAGTGAAATGGGAAGTTTTTTTTTTGCCAATGCTGTATTAGCTTGCTTTCTAGCATCATGCGCCTCTACTAATGCTTTGCCAATAAGTAAAGGAAGTTCATACGGTAATCCACCGGTATCTAATACTGCCATTTTATATTAAGCTTTTGTCACACGAGTCTCAACATTCTGCACCTGACAAATATGTCTTGAGCAATTGACATAATGCTATCTGAAGATGAATTTAACACAGAATTATTTTTTAAATATGGGAAATGGTGTAAGTGGTACAACCTCAAATTAATGAAACTGTCAAAAAAAAAAAAAAAAAAAAAAAATCCTTTAAAATGTTAAATGTCTTCGGATTCTTTTCATTACTAAACTCTTTAACCTTGTCCAAGCCAAGGATGTTTTTACATAAAATAAAAATTTTTCCTGCAAACAGGGTACACATACTGCTCTTTTTTCGTCCATGTGTCACTGACAATTGTTTTTAAGCAAGTATAATGTTGGATGTAGTGATTGACCAGAGATATGTGATTCATTATTGTGTCAGATGGGGCTTGAATGCATCAGAAACAGTTAAAGAGATGAATGAAACATATGGTAATGAGTGTTTTGGTAGGCTGGTCATATATTTAAATGGCACAAGTGATTCAGTGTGATGGCCAAGAGTGTTGCAGATGACCCAAGAACTAGTCAGCCTTCCTTCTCAACAATTCCTGAGAAAATCGCAAAAGTCAACAAAATCTTGGGTGAAGACAGGTGAATTAGTTGTTAGAATGTCAATTTCATATAGTAGTGCTCACAATATTGTGAAATATCACCTGAAAATGCTGAGAATCTGTGCCCACTGGATTCCACACAATTTGACTCCAGAACAAAAGCAGCAAAAAGTAGACGTGTGCAAAGAAATGCTTGATCATTTTGAAACACAGGGTCAAAACTTGTTAAATCGAATAGTGACTTGTGATCAAACTTGGATTTTTCACTACGATCCAGACACAAAACAACAGTCAAGTGAGTGGCAGCATTTCTGATTCACCAAGAACTAAGAATCATACTGCACATACATCATTTCTACTACCCAGGTAGAATGAATGCATCATTTAATTATATCTCATATTGTGAATCAGCCTTCACAATGAGTGGCCAAGATATTACATCTCTTTTTTGACATATAAGGCATTCTTGTTACACATTTTGTGCCTCGTGGAACAACTATGAATAAAGAAACATACTGTGAGGTTCTCAGAGTCAAACTTTGCTGTGCCATTCGTGAGGAATTTTCTGGTGTGAATTGGTTTCTCCATCAAGACAATGCCAGGCCTCCATATGGCTAATTTTGTGCAGCCAGTGATCACCGCCATAGGTGCCAAGGTTCTGCCACATCGCCGTTATTCACCAGACTTAGCCTTGTGTGATTTCTTCTTATTTCCATGCCAATGCAGCTGCACTGTGGCCTGAATTTGAAAGAGGCACATGCAATTTGGAGGGCAGATTCATTTCTCAAGACAAGTAACAAAATTTCATTAATAAACATGCAATATTTTAAATTAAATGTAACACGTTCTTGTCAACTGTTTAGCACTTTATGTAGAGCCATTTATTGTAATTTTAGCCCCTTTTTTAAGATCATAATAGCAGCATCAACATCAGGATCAGTACTGCGTCATCGTCATCAGGATCGGTACTGCGTCATCAGGATCGGTACTGCGTCATCAGGATTGGTACTGCATCAGGATCAGGATCCGTCATCATCATCAGGATCAGTACTACAGCATCATCATTTTTTTTTTTTTTTTTTTTTGCTGGTGCAGCATAAGCTTGTTTGTTATTTGGTTTTTAGGAGCATTAGCAACTAAGGCCATATTGCTCGGGATATGTGGTGGTCATTCCCTGACCTTTCCGTATTTGGTGGTGATGGGCTCGAACCCCGGTCTAATCAAGAAGCATGTACTATGCATTGCTGCTCCTTCCCACCTAGGTACGGAGGCGCCACAGCATAAGCCATAGGCTTTCTTGCACCATGCGGCCAATACTAATACTAAATCATCACCATTTTGCACAATTTACAAATCTCAAATGGCAACAGTGGCTATGGCTCTTTGAAACAGTATAGTTCGTTCAGTGTTTAGTGATCAGAAGCATAAAATGCAATAAAGTGATCAGATAAAGCATAAAATGCAGTTATAAAATAACTGCATTTTATAGAAGAATAAAAGTTCATTATTCTATAAAAAGTAAGTTGAAAACAAAAGATGGTTTTTTTTTTTTTTTTTTTTTTTTTAAGGAGCATTAGCAACTAAGGCCATATTGCTCCGAGGATATGCAGTGGTCATTCCCTGGCCTTTCCGCATCCTCCATATTTGGTAGCCACAGGCTTGAACGCCGGTCTAATCAAGAAGCGTGTGCTACACACTGCTGCTCCTGCTCACCTGGCTATGGAGGCGCCAACAAAGATGTAAGAGAATTTTTAATTCATCTGTTGCCCTTATAATTTCTTTTTAGAACGGAAAAACATATATAAGCACGCTAAGTGGCTAGGCTAAAAGAAAGAGGAAAAGAGTCTGCAGAAGCACTAGAAAAAGAATTAAAGAAAATTACGAAGTTGCCTTGTTTGTTTGTTATTTGGTTTTTAGGAGCATTGGCAATTAAGGCCATATTGCTCCGGAAGTTGCCTTCTTTCTTCTCGGGAGCAAAGTGAGCTCCTCTATTACTATACCAATGGAAACAACAGAAATAACAGTAATCAATATCTGCAGCATCATCTTTTCCAGCATAAACTACAGATATAGATGTAAAAAATGAAATAAAAACCAATGAACTAGAACTATTAGAAAATTTAGTTAATGAACAATATCCAAGTGACACCACTAATTATCCAGACATAATAGCAATGGATATGAAGAGATTTATCTTACACATGGACCTTGTAGACTTAACGGTGCGTTTCCAAAAAATCACAGAAACAGTCATTTTCAGAAAGGTAGTACGAAAAAAAAAATAAGTTGGGTCTTAATATGAACAGATTTTGGTTGTGTTATTCCACAAATTGGATGCAGTGAATCCTGCTGGATGTTCTCATCAAATAAGCAAAATTCTGGATGGATAAAAGGAATAAAGGATTGGCAAAATTTATCTTGTTGCATACAAACGCTTGTTATGTCAAGAAATTATAGATGGCAAACAGATGTTTGGATAAAAATGTAGAAGAGAATTTATGACAGGAACATACTTTTTGGCATAAAGTTTTGGAGTGGCTTATCAAAATAACTCTAAAATGATCAAAAAGTTCAATTGTATTTCGAGGTCATCAAGAGAGTTTAAAAGATACACAAAATGTTTTGGAAACATTTTGTCTGATGTAAAATTTTAGCCGAATATGATGATACTATGAGAGAAGTGTTAATTTTGCAATTTGGCACATCAAAATAGCTAAGTCCTAAAATACAAAATGAATTGATAGAATGTTTGAATTTATATTTAAAAACTGAGCATTATCTGTAGATATGTCAAAATTTTAAACAAAGAGATACTGGAAATAAACCTACAGGATTAAAAATCAAGGAGTCTTTTTTTTGTTTCATTCATCAAACTGCTGCAGTTATAATAATGACTATTTCCCACACTGCAATTAAATGATCTGGACCTTTCTATATGTCGGGGGCCAAGGATATGATGGGGCTAATACAATGAGTGGGGTTTATTTATTGGTGCAAGCTCGCCTAAAAGAAATGGAACCAAATGCATTATATATTCATTGTGCAGCTCATAACATCAACATTAGAAGAGGCATTTGATGCAAGAAAGCAAGCTTATGCAGCATCAGCCAAAAAAAAATAAAAATAAATAAATAAATAAAAAATAACCACTTCCACTTCACCCCTCTGTTCGTTCGAAATACCTGTCCAGCTGAGCCTTAAACTTATTTAGGCTATCAACTTCCACGACAAGGGATGGAAGTCTGTTCCACCAACCAACCACCCGCTGGCTAAAGGCAAATTTCCTCATGTCTATCCTACTCTGTCTTTCCTCAATTTGAATTTATGCCCTCTCAGGTGATTATTCTGAGCAAGAGGAAGAATCCCATCAGCATTGAGCATGCTCAAACCATTCAAGGCTTTATACACCTCTATCAGATCACCTCGCCGGTGCCTAGTCTCCACACACTGTAATTTACAAAATGGAAGCCTTTCTTCGTAAGAGCACCCCTTTGTTCCATTCACTAATCTTGTTGCCCTTCTCTGTACTCGTTCCAGCATCTCTACATCCTTCTTGAAATGAGGCCTCCAGACCTGTATACAGTAATCTAGGTGTGGTCTGACCATTGCCTTATACAAGGGAATAATCATCTCATTATCCCTGCAAGAAATAAAGCATCTATATATCATTGACAATACACCATGAGCTACTCTTGCAGCCCGTCTGCACTGCTCAGAAAACTTCATATCTGCCTGCACAACCACCCCCAGGTCCCTTTCATTCTCTACCACTGTCAGTGTAGTACCACAAAGTTGATACGTTGCTCTGGGGTTGCTGTTTCCCATATGTAGTACTTTACATTTGTCAATGTTAAACTTCATTTGCCACCTCTCAGCCCATCTGCTCAACCTTTCCAGATCCTGTTGCAGTAGCATAGTGTCAGTAGTGTCCTTGACAACCCTGTCAACCTTCGTATCATCTGCAAACTTGGACATTAAGCTTGATATACCATCATCAATATCATTTATAAATACAGAACACAATAATGGACATAATACTGAACTCTGAGGGACTCCACTAATAACATTAGTCCACGATGAGCAGTGTCCATTGATTACCACCCTCAACCACCTCTTTATCCATAGCAGCAATTTGCCTCCAATGCCACACTGCTCCAATTTGTGCAGCAGTCTTCCATGTGCAACAGTATCAAAAGCCTTTCTAAGATCCAAGTATATAATATCAAAGTTATTCCCTGCATCCAGTTCTTTTGTGACTGCATCATAGTATTCAATCAAATTGGTCAGGCAAGACTTTCCCTTAACAAAACCATGCTGTGTCCGAGCTATAGCCAAAGTCTTGTCTAGATGATCCTGCAGTGCTTCTTTAACCAGTGCGTCCATTAATTTTCCAGGAACAGAAGTTAAACTAACAGGTCTATAATTACTTGTGTCACCCTTCGATCCTCCTTTGTGAATTGGGGTCACATTTGAACATCTCCAGTCCATGGGTACTTCCCCTGAGTCCAAGGAAGCTCTCATAATTATGGCTATGGGTTTGCTTACTTCTTTTGCTGCTTCCTTTAATATAACTGGATAGATCCCATCCACCCCAGGTGCCTTTCTTGTATTTATCTTCAACAATTTCTCCTCCACTTTACTCTCAGTTATTACAAGGTTCTCTAGTTAACTGCCAGAGTTGAATACACCTCTGGCATTCCCCTCGCTGAATAACTCCTCATGTGTGAATGTCGATGCAAAATATTCATTTAGTTTGTTAGCTACCTGAGTAGGATCATCAACAGTTGACCCATTGATATCAAGTGGACCAATTTGATTCATCCCCATCCTTCTAGAGTTTACATAAGTAAAGAACTCTTTGCTGTTTTTCTTTGCATTCCTTGTCAAAGATTTCTCATAATCTGCCTTCGCCTGCCTAACCTCCTTTGTACACGCGCATTACACGCGTAATGTAATTTTTCGCAGAAAAATTAAATTAATTTTTTCTACTTATAATAAACTGGGAGCCTCCCTTAGTAATTACCAAGAGATATACAAATACAAAATACAAGACATCAATAATATAATATATCTCATTAAATGTCAACCAGGTTGCAATGTCTGTTATACAGGTAGCACCAGTACCAAATATGGGTCATCTAAAACTGTGAACACGAGAACATACTACCATTACAATAGTTTTAAAACCAACCAATCAGGTACCTGAACTCACACATTGTGTGAGTTCAGGTACTGAACTCACACAATGTGTAGAGTCATATAACCATAACCCATTAATTGACTCCACTATTACCCTAACTAAATTAAATTCCAATTAAAGGATACTTCAATATGAAGCCTTGGCAATAGAATGGTTTTGACACAATATGTCACTCAAAATATTACCAGTGGGATTTTCAACAATATGGAACCTCACACATCTTAAAATCCCATGTTTAGTGTGATGCACCAGGGGAACTAGAACTACTATATAAATATTACCCCCATTTATATTATTCAGCCAACTGACAATGAATATATCGAAAGTCTTCCGTTTGGACTCTTGGCTTTTAACTCTACAGTTTTAGTTTTGCTCATTTACACACATTTAAGGTTCTTGTTTACATAGCAATTTTATGGATGACAACTGGGAAAAGGTAGTGCACTTCTTCCCCTGGCCATAGTCTAAAATTTTTAATATTTGTAAAAATTGTACAACAGAAAAATTGCGAAACAATTTTTTCGTTAAATTCTTTTAATTAATTTTCTTATTTTTAATTGCGTTAAAACTGATTTTTAATTGTGTTAAATTGATTGAGTTTTATTGTGTTAAATTGATTTTTAATTATTTGTTACTCTAATGTAAGATTTTCGATTTTTTCGTTTTAATTTCTAGAGAGTATCATACGGAAGTGTTTTCTACACACTATATTGAGGTAAACTTCTCTTATTATTTTAAAAATATTGATATCAACGTAGAATGTATTGAGCATTACAGCTCTGGTTCATACTATAAAATTTTTAATGTTGTTAAACTTTCACTTTTATTTTTCTTATGAATTTCAGGTTATAAATACGGATTAAGAAGTGAGTACTGGACAAATTAAACTATTGCTATAAATTAATTATGAGAAAATAGTAGTAGTAGTGGCATGTGATGCAAGAAAGCATGTATATGAGCTTATGCAGCATCAGCCAAAAAAAAAAAAAAAAAAATTACAAAACAATCCCTTCTAAATATTTGTCCAGTTCCTCCTTAAATTTATTTAACCTATCAACTTCCACAACGACAGATGGAAGTTTGTTCCAGCAATTAACCACCCGCTGGCTAAAGGCAAATTTTCTATTCTGCATCTATTCTACATCTGTCCTTCCTCAATTTCAATTTATGCCCCCTTACGTTCATAATCTGAACATGTGGAAGAATGCCATCAGAATTCAGTGTGCTCAACCCATTCAACACCTCGATCAGATCACCTCGCAGATCTCCAGCTGCTGCAATTTGCAGAACTTAAGCCTCTCCTGGTAAGAGGATCCCTTCATTCCCCTCACCAATCAATATGTATAATAGAAATTGTACATATTGAATAGACTACTTTCAGTTCTAACTATAAAAATCTTCTAACTTACAGATAAGGATAATAACTCTCCTCCTCTCTATTGTGAAATTCTTTTATAAATCATAGACAGAAAACCATTCTCTCTTCTTGCAGCCTACTTACAATGCATGTCTTTCTGTATCCTAATCCATACTGGATTAGGACACACACACACACACACACACACACACACACACACACACACACACACACACACACACACACACACACACACACTCCATTTATTTAGGAGGCATCACAAATTTTATAAGACATTTTATAAGAAAATAAGTTTGCTAGTTATAAACATAAATTCAGATATAGACTTACCGAATCTTGCTTTTGTTTTTTAATTTCATTATCTATATCACCATTATTTGTTCCATTAATTAACTCCTCTTCTGTAATCTGTCCATTGTGCATAACAGATCCAGTAGGATTTTTCAGCTCCATCTGTGGCATTCTTTCTAGCAGACTGGGCCTTGAAATATATATATATATACTGTTAAGATTAATAGGAGGAGAAAATAAATTGATTATGGACAAAGGCAACCGATGTACAAAAAGAACCTAACACCCATAATAGTATAATAATGTAATAGGTATGTGTGTATATATATACATACAGCAGACCCAGCTTTATGATATTAATCCATTCCACAGACAACGCTGCATCGGGAAAATATCGTAATGTCAACATATTGTGTCCCAATAACATACTGTGTTTTTGGTAATTCGTTCCAAGACCTTGGAAGTTGAAATTTTCGCTGTATAACTAAGTTATTTATCTCTTTCTCGAAAAGGTGATTTTTATAATGGAAATTGTACATATTGATTAAAAAAAATAGAATAAAACTAATATACTGATTACATCATTGTAACTAAAGGTTACAAAAATACGCGTCCAACGCATCTACAAGGGCTGCTGTTGGCTGAGTGGAAGGACCACGTGCTCTGGTTGGAAACAATTGTAAGCCAAGTCCACGTAACGTGAAATAAGTGGCTCCTCCATGGCCACTGGTTAGTAGAATCAGTTGCTATATATAGAATAAAATTTCAGAAAACAAATTCAGATCATTATAATGCACTACACTTTCATCATTATCATATGAATATAATAAAGGCATTCAATTTTAAATTGCCTTTGTGATATTTCTGGGGGTCACTACCATAAAACAATAAAAACAATTCACAGTTCTCAGTTTATTCCGCTTTTCTGTTAATGCAATCTAATTATAAATGAGTAGAAAACTCAATCTTATTGCATTTACAATAATATCGATAGCTGGATTCTGTGGGATTTTACATTTTATGGTGAAATATGTTACCCCTTTCATGGTATCTTCAATCATATAAAAAACATAAATAAAGTTTCAGAATCTTCTCTTCATTCCTGTTTTTTTAATTTTTCGTAAAAATTGTTACTTGTATCTCCCATGCGTGTAATGCATTAGTTGCAATTTCATATGTGCTGTGTTCTTCGGTTTTGATTGCTTATATCTTTTGCTGTTTTAGATTTTACAACAAAAAAAAGAAAGGAAAAAATCAGTGAAGAGAAATATCAATTAGTTAGCATGTACGTATTATAATAGTAATTAAGCTATGTACGTAAGCATAAATTTAATTTTATTTTAAATTAAATTAAATTTTCAGTTTATACTCCGGCACAACAACCAAGTCAGTAGAGTTTACAATAAATCATCAATACAAATATTTATTGTATTTAGTAGTCACGGGCTTGAACCCCGCTTTGGATAAAAGTAAAAAATTTCATTTTTATCCAAAGGACTAAATTATAATTAACCGCCCTGAAAACTACCTAAAAAAATGCGTAATTGATATGAATTTGGACTTCGTAACATTCCAAAAAAAAAGATTTATTTATTCAATAATTTAAACAAGTAGTGAATAACATAAAAGAAACACGACTTCCTAAATTGAATACACATGACAATTCAGCTTTACGAGAACCTCGGGAAAATAATCTTTATCACAGGGCAGATAAAGAAGATACAGTGGTAATACTAGATAAACCTGATTATATTAATAAGTTAGATTCAGTTCTTTCAGATACCTCCACTTATCTTGAAGTAGACCCGGCACTGTTTACCAATTTGGTCCTTGAGGTTGTCACAGACATTCTCTCAGATATGCCAGACAAGCTGTACTTGCTACCTGGGAGTCTAAAACGCTGATGAAACTGATATTCGGATGACACTCAAGTCAAGTGGACCCAATTTCGGCGAAGACCGGACAGTCTACGACAGACAAATCCTCTGTTTGCACTTTCACGATGGTGGGACTGTTAGTAATCCTGGGTATAACCTCCATGCACAAGTACATGGTGGGTGACCACCCAGGTATGAACCAACATAAGCAGGGGTCGAAGTGTGGCACCCACACCACATGGAGGAACGACACCCATCTATGTTACCAGGCAATACTAGGTGGTAGATGACTCTCATCAACCGGTGCAATACCACCACTTTGCTTATTGGAGGCTTGAAGTGGTGGAACCCATGTTTAGTCTCTAGAGTTAAGTTCCGATTACCCTTCCCTATCTCTTCCATCATGCAGTATGATTGATGACTTTTGAGGTTATGATGAATATCATGGCAAGATCCAATATTCCTTACATTTCAAGGGTACAGCTCTAAAATGGTGTTCACAGGCCGGCCGCTAGTTAGTACACTGGACCAAACCTATTGGTAACTCTCTAGGAGGTTTACAGATCAGCTAGTGTATAATCTTGCTATCTCTACTCTGCCAGATAGTGACCAGAGGGAGTCCGGGTAGTGTGTGTGTGTGTGTGTGTGTGGGGAGCTTTGTTGAGGCCACATTATGTCAAGGATCTGGGTATATTCTTACCATGTGTACGCCATATACAAACATTTCATAACTTTGAACAGCATGTCCCATCCACTTTTTCTTACTATTGAATATACCATGAATTGTCAAATTAATAGAGCAAGCTTATCTGTGAAAAGATCTAAACCTCCCAAGCACTTCCTAATTCATTTCACAAATATACTTTGCTTATTGGAGGCTTGAAGTGGTGAAACACATGTTTAGTCTCTAGAGCAAAGTTTCCGCCCCCCCCCCCCCCCATACTTCTCCTTCAACCCATGCACGGTACTAAGTACTATAGGTTTTTTGATACCTTTCGTGTTTGGGGTTTTCATAAAAAAAAAAAAAAAAAAATACGTGGTCTCAATTCTAATCTCAACGATGTCCATTTCCACTTGCAGTCTGCCAAACCCCATGTATTTTTTATGACAGAATCTCAGTTATCGGTTGATTCAACTACTGCTCATCTCAGATGCCAAAATTATTTGCTGTACGATTCCTTTCGCCTCAAAGGTGGTAATTCTGCATATGTCCGTTCTGATATTCCCTGTCAGAGACTTGGCAATTTGGAATCTCCTCTCTTTGATCTTCTCTGGCTTAAAATCTCTTTACCTCATTGTGTCAAATTCATCCGTTCTTCCAACTCCACTAATCATTTGGAGCTCTTTGACTTCTCTCTTTGCAACTTGACTTTTTAGCATTAGCATTAGTAGAGGCATTTGATGCAAGAAAGCAAGCTTATGCAGCATCAGCCAAAAAAAAAAACCCCACTTCCACTTCACCCCTCTGTTCGTTCGAAATACCTGTCCAGCTGAGCCTTAAACTTATTTAGGCTATCAACCTACACGACAAGGGATGGAAGTCTGTTCCACCAACAAACCACCCGCTGGCTAAAGGCAAATTTCCGCACGTCTATCCTACATCTGTCTTTCCTCAATTTGAATTTATGCCCTCTCAGGTGATTATTCTGAGTTAGAGGAAGAATCCCATCAGCATTGAGCATGCTCAAACCATTCAAGGCTTTATACACCTCTATCAGATCACCTCGCTGGTGCTTAGTCTCCACACACTGTAATTAGCAAAACTTAAGCCTTTCTTCATAAGAGCACCCCTTTGTTCCATTCACTAATCTTGTTGCCCTTCTCTGTACTCGTTCCAGCAGCTCTACATCTGTCTTGAAATGAGGCCTCCAGACCTGTATACAGTACTCTTGGTGTGGCCCGACCATTGCCTTATACAAGGGAATAATCACCTCCTTATCCCTGCTGGAAAAATTCCTGTATATCATTGACAATACTCCATGAGCTACTCTTGCAGCCCATCTGCACTGCTCAGAAAACTTCATATCTGCCTGCACAATCATCCCCAGGTCCCTTTCATTCTCTACCACTGTCAGTGTAGTACCACAGAGTTGATACGTTGCTCTGGGGTTGCTGTTTCCCATGTGTAGTACTTTACATTTGTCAATGTTAAACTTCATTTGCCACCTCTCAGCTCATCTGCTCAACCTTTCCAGATCCTGTTGCAGCAGCATAGTGTCAGTAGTGTCCTTGACAACCCTGCCAACCTTTGTATCGTCTGCAAACTTGGACATTAAGCTTGATATACCATCATCAATATCATTTATAAATACAGAAAACAATAATGGACCCAACACTGAGCTCCGAGGGACTCCACTAATAACATTAGTCCACGATGAGCAGTGTCCATTGATTACCACTCTCTGTCTTCTCCCCCTCAACCACCCCTTTATCCATAGAAGCAATTTGCCTCTAATGTCACACTGCTCCAATTGTGTAGCAGTCTTCCATGTGCAACAGTATCAAAAGCCTTTCTAAGATCCAAGTATATAATATCAAAGCTATTCCCTGCATCCAGTTCTTTTGTGACTGCATCATAGTATCCAATCAAATTGGTCAGGCAAGACTTCCCCTTAACAAAACCATGCTGTGTCCGAGCTATAACTGAAGTCTTGTCTAAATGATCCTGCAGTGCTTCTTTAACCAGTGCCTCCATTAATTTTCCTGGAACAGAAGTTAAGCTCACAGGTCTATAATTACTTGTGTCAGCCTTTGATCCTCCTTTGTGAATTGGGGTCACATTTGCACATTTCCAGTCTATGGGTACCTCCCCTGAGTCCAAGGAAGCTCTCATAATTATGGCCAAGGGTTTGCTTACTTCCTTTGCTGCCTCCTTTAATATAACTGGATTGATCTCATCCACCCCGGGTGCCTTTCTTGTGTTTATCTTCAACAATTTCTCCTCCACTTTACTCCCAGTTATTTCAAGATTCTGTAGCTTACTGCTAGAGTTGAATACACTTCTGGCATTCCCCTCACTGAATAATTCCTCATGTGTGAATGTCGATGCAAAATATTCATTTAGTTTGTTAGCTACCTGAGCAGAATCATCAACAGTTGACCCATCAATATCAAGTGGACCAATCTGATTCATCCCTTCTAGAGTTTACATAAGTAAAGAACTCTTTGCTGTTTTTCTTTGCATCCCTTGCCAAGGATTTCTCGGAATCTGCCTTCGCCTGCCTAACCTCCTTTGTAACTTGGTTGTGTATCAACTTGTATCTATCATAGGCTTCTGTGTCATGTGTTAATTTGTAAGTATCCCATGCATTTTTCTTCTCTGCCATATGCCTCATTAGTTCATCTGACATCCATTTTGGCCTAAAACTTGAACAATATTTCTTAGTTGGTATGTAAAGCCTAAAAGCCTAGTAGCTTCAAAGATAAGTTCTTTGAATGCTTCCCATTTTGAATTTGCTCTTGGTAACATCATCAGTTGGTCCCACTGTATAGAATATAAATACTGTCTCAGTCCATCGTAGTTGCCTTTACGGAAGCAATAACCCTTCCCTTTATCCCTAATGGTAGTTATCTCTTTGAGTAAATCCCACTTCAGCACACTGTGATCACTGCCACCTAGTGGTTCATTCATCTTCGGATTCTTAATGCATGAAGAATCACTGCTGATAATCCAATCAAGAGTATTACTCCCTCTAGTTGCCTCCCGAACATGCTGATGTAGAAAACAATCATCCAATAAATCCACAAAAGCCCTGCTAGTGTGTGAGTGACCAGGCCCCAAATTCCAGTCAATATCTGGGAAATTAAAATCTCCCATTATAAGACTCTCTGATTTACTGGCCCACTCTATTTCCCTGTACAGTTTCTTATTATACTCATCAGAGTCATTAGGCCTATAGCACACTCCTACTCTCAATTTTGATCTCCCAATGCTTATTTCACACCAAACTGACTCAACACTGCACTGTCCAGCGATGTCGACTGGCTTCACTTCCTTGGGTTTTATGTGTTTCTTAACTAATAGCATAACCCCTCCCCCCTTCCTATCTGCATCCCTTATATCTGTGTGACACCACGTCTCTGATATCTCAACAATATCTGCCTTTGATGTTTTGAGCAATACCTCAAATTCATCAAATTTATTTACCAAACTCCTAGCATTGGTGTACACGCAAGTATACCTGCACCTGTTTCTATTCTTAGCTACCCTAACACAACCCATGTGTTTACTTGTACCGCAATGGCTCCCAGCAGTCTCTGAAATATCATGCATCTTGTTTTTCAGGCTTCTGCTCATTCTAATAGAAGCAGTGCGAGAATCTCTTTCACCTCTGCCAGTGGCTACTGTCAATCTATTGGTCTTTGTCTCCCCCCAAGCTAGCAGTTTTCCAACCCACCTAACACTGCCTCGAGAGCATCAGCAAATATTCTTGCACCCTTTCTATTTAAGTGTATCCCATCCCTGTAGAAGCAATCTCTCCTGTTAACAAGTACAGTCCAGGCTGAAAAAAATTCTATCCCTTGAGCCTTGCACAATCTTTCCAGGCCCGAATTGATCGACAAGGCTCTCATCATATACTCCCTCCTATCGTGTCTGGGCAGAATTGCAGACACTTTCAAATTCAAACCTAATTCTCGGCTTTTGTTCAACAGTGACCTGTACTTGTTAAGTAATTCTGCCGGTCTCCTACTCTTAATATCATTAGTGCCAACGTGTACAACTATATCACCTTTTGTGCCCTTAAAAGATGATATTCGCTCTACAACATCATCAACCTTTGCCCCTGGCAGACATACCCTGGTCCTGTTCCACCTATCCTTTTTACAAAGCATGTTCCCCGTTTCCCTGACAATAGAGTCACCAAGAACTACTAGTTCCTTCGGGACCAGTGCATTCTCTCTTGGGGGTTGCCTCTGTGTCACGTGATGCCCAAGTGCAAGCTCTGGCGTTGATGTGGGCAGCTGAGAGCTTGATGGGCCCCTCAATTTAGTTTCTTCGAGGGCATCCACCCTGTCCTTCAAGCTCTCATATAGGCCCACAAGAACGCTGAGTTGTTGCCTGATATCGATACACTCCTTGCATTGCGCACACATAAAGACATCCCCCATGGCAGTATCATGTCCCGTACCCGATTGCTCTGCAAACATCAAGCAAACAGTGCATTTTATAAGGCTGTGAGTCAGAGGACAACTGCCTCCCTCAGTTCTGCCCTGAGCCACAGCACTTCCATTAGCTTGAGCCTTTTGCTTTGCTGCTCTGGTCTGAGTCATGATTCTATTAATTTATTAATTAATTATAATTAATTATGTTATGTTATTAATTATGTTAAATATAATTAATTATGTTACGTTTGTAATCTAAGTCGTTATATGTATTTATTTAAAAGTACAATTTAACCGCTAACGAAGTTCAACTAACGCTATCTAGTACGGTATATAACTATCGTATCACAAAGGCGGGAAGTTACGAACGGTAAATCTACGGACACTTAAGTATTAATTAACTTTCAAATCTCGCTGTCTCAATTGAGAATAAACTAACGATCCTTACTAGGTCTATAAGCTACTTACAGAAATAATTCGATGTAAAAAATATTCAATCAAGCGGCTAAATATTGCTAAAGAACTTCTCGTTCAGTGGTGTTGCAAACACGTGGATACCCTTACCGATACTTTTATGCAATTACAAGGCCGAGTAAAAATATATAAATACACCAAATTAATCAGAAAATCACAAAATAATGTTATACTACTAAATTTAAATCAAAAGTTTTAGAAAAACAATAATTTCAAATCACTTGATCCAGGACTTTCTCCAGACCAACTTTCCTAACAGTGAAGTAATTTTCCTTGGTGATTTTAATGTTCACAACTCCAGCTGGCTTCCGTTTTCTAGTCACACTGACCTAGCTGGTCGATATGCTGAGGCTTTTGCAATTACTAATGACCTTGCACAGATTGTTCATTTACCTCCAAGAATACCAGACAAACCTAATCATACAGCCAATACGCTTGATATTTTTCTCACAAACAACCCTTCTAAGTACATGGTCGAAGTGAGAGGTCCGTTAGGCACTTCAGGTCAAAACCTGGTGATTGTCTCTTCTCCAATGAAGCCTTTATCTCATGGCTATTCCCAACCTCATGTTGTTTGGCATTAAACGAATGCAAAATGGGATGACTTGTGAGATTTCTTTTCTTCTTTTCCTTGGTCAGATTACTGTTTCAAAACTTCTGATGTCAACGTTTACTGAGATCGTGTCAGTGAAATTATTCTTGCAGGAATGGAATCCTTTATTCCACTTTAAAATCTCGTCCTTGGTTTTCCAATAAACGTGCTAAGGCTGTTCAAGAGAAGGATGTTGCATATCTTAATTGGCTTATTTCTAATTTTTCAGTTTAATTTTCTGCCTACACCAAAGGTTGCAACAATTGTAAAGCAGTTATTAATCAGTCCAGACTAGAGTTTGAACAGGCTAAGAGTAGAAAACTTGTTTCTTGCTCTAATGGTAGCTGAGCATTCTGGTCTCTTGCCAAAGCTATTGGCCGCAACTTTTGCCCATCTCTGCTCCCACCTCTGTTCAAACCAGATGGTTCTGTTGTCACTTCAGCCAAGGATAAAGCTGATCTGCTAGCATCCCATTTTTCTTCCAACTCATGTATTAATGATCTTGGTAAAACACCTCCCGCCATTCCCAACACACTCCATTTAATGCCTCCTGTGGTCTTCCATCAAAAGGATTTTGACGAATCTTGATGCTAAGAAAGCTCCAGGTCCCGATGGTATTTCTCCACTTGTTCTCAAAACCTGTGCTCCTGAACTTACTCCTATTCTTTGCTGGAATAGGAGTAAGTTTTTTCACTTACTTACCTTTTTTCACTTTCTTACTCCAAAGCTGTTTTTCCTTCTGCTTGGAAATTTTCTCAATATCCAACCAGTTCCTAAAAAGCGTGACAAATCCCTCCCATCCAATTATTGTCCCATTGCAATTACTTCTACTTTCTCTAAAGTAATGGAGAAATCAATTAACCCACCAACTCCTAAACTACCTAGAAACCTTTCGTCTGATCAACGATCGACACTGACGGAATCCATTGGCTTTTATAATTCACTGGTGATATTATGTTA